>NC_044056.1:18828302-18925802 GCF_902167405.1 Gadus morhua
TCTATGGGGGGCACACAAAGGATTTAAAAGAAAAACCTCCATCGATACCACACAGTCACTCAATCAATGTTTAAGTGTCATAATCTGGCTTGCTGACCATGTTAACAATGTAGTCGTGCCCCTGTAATCACCAGTGAAGCGTTTGATGAGGATGATGATGATGAGGATTGAGGGGGAGGCAGTCTATCTTTCAGCAGAGACCAAACACTATCATTTACCGCTTGTTGTTTTGTGCCGAGTGACTCCGGCGGCAGCAGGGAGCTCCTGATAATAGGAAAGGGGTTACACATACAATCTTTGAAAATCTGTTTAGCAAATCAATCAGTTTTCCTGTTGAAGCTTGTCATTGATTGACAGCTGAAAATGAGTTAGTTCAGAGTTCCATCATTCTTTAGTCAATAACAATAACAATAATGATAGTCCCAGTAATAAAACTATCCAATATATATTGCCAGCACAAATGTGGAATTATGTTTCCTGAATAGGGTTCAGTACGCAGATTGTGTTTTGAGCGACTGGCAATTACCTCAGTTTATTTAGCCTCTGTTGTCTCTTTGCAGACTAGTCCTGCATCATTGTCATTCATAGCTCACACACACACACACACACACACACACATATTCATATGCACACACACACACACACAGATACGCACATGCATATACAAACTAACACACACACACACACACACACAAAATGAGGTTCAATCAGCATGCTTCAATAACCCTCTTACTCTTTGTTTCTATTCTCTTTTTCCTTTCTCATATTTATTAACTTCCTCATCCCCTCATCTCTTCCTTTGCATTCCTTCATTCTCTCTCTCTCTCTCTCTCTCTCTCTCTCTCTCTCTCTCTCTCTCTCTCTCTCTCTCCCTCTCCCCCTCCCTCTCTCTCTGTCTCTGTCTCTGTCTCTGTCTCTGTCTCTGTCTCTCTGTCTCTCTCTCTCTCTCTCTCTCTCTCTCTCTCTCTCTCTCTCTCTCTCTCTCTCTCTCTCTCTCTCTCTCTCTCTCTCTCTCTCTCTCTCTCTCTCTCTCTCTCTCTCTCTCTCCCTCCCTCCCTCCCCAATTCCCAGTGGTTTCCATCACCAGCATGTATAATCAGATTATTGATGCCAGGGCCTCCTGTCAGCTGTCAATCAACATGGCTTCCCTTTTATCTCAAGGTCACCTCTCTGTCTGTAAAATAATAAATCGTCCACTTCCTAGACGTCATCAATGCTATAAAGTGTATATGTATTTTCTCTGTTGTTGTTGTTGTTGTTGTTGTGGTTGTTGTTGTTGTTTTTAACCTATTTTTGAAACATCTGGCAGCAGATGTTGTGATTAGTATGGGTAAATAATATGTGCACTTCAAACTGTGATTGCACCTTTTATTCTAGCTAAGCCTCCCTTTACAGCTTATTCTTTCCTTCCTGCTTACCTTCCTCACCGACACCTACCCAGACAAGTTTTCCTAGCACTTCAGGAAAATAAAAGGAAAAAAACATTAATGGGAATTAATTTCGGCGGCAGTAGCTCAGGAGGTAGAGCGGGTTGTTGGTTCGATCCCCGGCTCCTCCTAGCTGAGTGTCGAGGTGTCCTTGAGCAAGGCACCTAACCCTGACTGTTAGCTCCCGACGAGCTGGCGGTCGCCTTGCAAGGTTGACTCCGCCGTCGGTGTGTGAATGTGTGCGTGAATGGTGAATGTGAGGCAATATTGTAAAGCCCTTTGGGTGGCCAATGGTTAGAAAAAGTGCTATATAAATGCAGTCCATTTACATTATCTTTGCTCACACTGTGCTTCATATTCAACCCCTAAAAACAAGTCCATTGCTTGATATAAATTTGCACACACTCAAAATATATTATATTTCTTAAACATGTCTCTATTCTACTCTGCTGATTTCGGTAGTGCTATGAGCTTTGGTTTTATTATCCATGGTGTCCTTACTTTTTGTTATGCTTTCCTAATTTGACGCTGTCTCCCTAAGGATCTCAGTAGGGTTGGACAGGGAGGAGTCTGAGTTGCTGCTCCAGATACCTGATTATACCTCTTCCATTCATTGTCCTCCCACTGTCCCTTTTCCCCTCACCGACAATCTGAACATAGTTGAACTGGGAAAGAGCTAACAGCAGGGGAAAGTTATGCCAGCAGAACGACTCTCACAATAATGCACTCATCTGGCTCAAAGTGGATTAACAGACTTCTGTCTCTTCTCTCATTTTTTCCCCCCTTCTTTCCATATTTCAAACCTCCCCTTCCCCGGCCTTCTTTTTCTTCTGTCACTTGCCTCTCTCTCCATCTCCCTCCACGCTCACACTAACTCATCCAAACACCCGTCTCCTCTGTAGCTGTTTCGAAGACGATGAGCCCCCGTGCCTTGAGGAGATAGAATACTCCATGTACAGCTGTCCTAGGCCCAGCGGAGCCGAATTAGATTTGGACATCGACAACAACAACAGCAGCAGCTCCAGCAACGAGGAGGAGGAGGGGGGGGAGGAGGAGGAGGAAGGGAGAGAGAGCGCGGAGACGAGCCAAAGACCAAGAGGCAAAAGTGGTGGGTCGTGCCTGAGGTCTCGTCTGTTCCCTCAGCTGATCAGCAAAGGATCGGTGGAGACACTCAACCCCAAGAGAAACCAGTGTAGCAGACAGTATCTGAGTTAGGAGAGGGTGTTCTGTTTTTAGATTTCATTTCACAGGACTTTAGCATTAGCCTTTCACATAGTTTTTTTTTGTATTCTGTGGTGACGATAATGGGCCTTGTTCTAGCCCCTGGCTAGCTAGAAGGCTTGTGTGACAAAGAAAGTGAAATCGCCTAAAAGGCATAACCGTTTTCCACAAGACGTTTCCAGCAGTCCACAGAGTCATTATTTTGGCTCAAAATATTAAATGGGGTGAGAATTGTGGATAATTCGTGGTTGAGAGCAATAAGGACAGGGTTAAAATCCCACCCACAATAGTTATGTCTATGTTGCTGTTTTATGTTGCAAACTTTACTTGGCTATGAGCCAATTTTGTTTTCAAGCTGTGGAAGCACACATCATTAAGTAAACATGAAGCATCAAGATGCCCCTGTGCAAAACATAACTTTAAAAAAATGTATCTTTCTTAACATTTATTGGAGCCTGCATTTTATATTCTTGTATTTTGCACTGAAGGAAGACATCCACATTGTATACCAATTTATATATTATCGAATATTTTGAGCAAGATTATTGAGAATAAAAAAAGTAAAACAAATGTTCTATTCAATTTTGATGTTATTTTTCCAGGGCTTAAATGACTTTTCTCTGACCTTTGAATTGAGAGTTGACCATCAATATATTGTCGTGATCACCTTTTGGTGCTTAGCCGTGAACTGCAGGGAGGCAATGCACTGCATTTGTCTCTTTCTAATCCCAACGTCCTCCACAAGCCACATACATAGAAAACAACATCCTGACAGATTTCCCTGTGAGATGTTTTTCCTGAAAGTATTTAATATACGGAAGATAAATGCATAAATGTTTCACAATCTGTGACCTACCAGCAATTAGGATGTACCGTTTATATCTTTGAAATGAAAAAAGATGCTGTTCACCAAGCTTTCGCATCTGTTAGCTATTTAACTTTCAAGCAAAACGATATCAGACTGATTTACATGTCATGCTCATAGCTGAATTTATCACAGATGCAACACCCATTGGGAGCTTTAAAGATCCAAATTTTTACTCATATTTTCTATCATCTTGTCATAGGATGATGAGATACTACTAATGGTACATTCACAATCACGACGATACTTAATATCGTCAATTCTACTCTTAAGGGAATACTAAAGTGTTCCTACTTCCAGTTTGTCCCCTTGCTGCTGCATGATTGGTCCAAGACACCAACGGTTCACGCTAGAAATGTTCTTAATATACAACAACCTTTTTGGTCCTAAGCTTATCCACACATCCTCAATATTGTGATATATCGTTCAGGGTTTTCTCGTAAAATTAGCCCAATGCAGGCATCGAAGCATACAGTAAATAGAGGACTTTCCACCCGATTACTCACCCATTCCCCAACCTTAAGCCTGTCCCTTTTAAGGCAAACCAGCCACATGATCTGTATATCTTTACACATTTTAACATATATTTGTGAATGATATGCGCACATGGCCGACTCAGACTTTCAAAGATAGGCCTATGTGTTATGAAATGCACACCTTTTTATATCATTAAAATTACATTTGTTTCCTCTAGCTTCATGTAATGCACCAATGCAT
This sequence comes from Gadus morhua, assembly GCF_902167405.1. Taxonomy (NCBI): domain Eukaryota; kingdom Metazoa; phylum Chordata; class Actinopteri; order Gadiformes; family Gadidae; genus Gadus; species Gadus morhua. The sequence goes on from NC_044056.1 coordinate 18,832,533, forward strand.
TTACACATATATAATATATATATATATATATATATATATATATATATATATACAGCCCTGAAGAAAGAAATCAAAATAATATTTATAGAACACCGAATAGACAGAGAGTACATTCTGTAATACGTGTTTACTCCATGGCGAGCATGAATACCGTAACCCTGATGAGGGGGTCCCCTAACTAGCCTACCACTTTACTAGTGCACCACCCACCCAGACGCCCCCAACAGAGGTTCCCTAAGGCACCTGGCGCCGGGTTCCACTGGAGAAGCTAAACACATCCCGAGAGACCGAGATGTCTGAGGCTTATCCTTGTTGTGGGGATTCAAGAGATAGGATGACTGTGCATAACCACATTATCTTTGTTTAATGCGTTGTCTGTTGTGCCACAGCATAATTCTGTAAAGTGTTTAGGTATCTGTTAAGCTCCGTATACTTTCATGTGTATTTAGAAAGCTCTTCCGAATGAAGTGTGTAATTTGGATATAAAAGTGGCAATCTCAAAGATCTCCAAAAGATTTTTATTTATATAAACGTCAGCTGAGTCGTTATCTATCGCCGAGTGAGGTAGCACAATGGTGATTGGGTCGGGGCCCCGCTGATTAAGTCCTTGCATTTACAGTGTTATGAGTATAACGAACCACGTGCCAAATCACACGCAGCGCAGTATGCGGCGGCTTTTCCATCACCCAGCAGCGGTTGGTACTCCAGAAAGGGAAGGCAGAGCTGCCGCACCAGACTCGCTCTTCACCTCACTTTTATGTGTGGCAGCGTACATTTAGGTTTTCGCCATATCAGCCGAAAAAGAGGACTAAACAGAAATCTTCGAGATGACCACTTTGAATGTGCATTCAATTCGTAACCTTCTGTTAATGTTTCCTTTAATAAGATCATCATTTAACAAAAGTGATACAAGTGGAACGTTAAAAGAAACAGGGAGGATGGATGAGCAATGACTAATTTGGCTGTGTGTGTGTGTGTGTGTGTGTGTGTGTGTGTGTGTGTGTGTGTGTGTGTGTGTGTGTGTGTGTGTGTGTGTGTGTGTGTGTGTGTGTGTGTGTGTGTGTGTGTGTGTGCGCGTGCGTGCGTGCGTGCGCGGTGTGGGTGTGGGGATGTGAGACAAATCATACACTTATGTTCTCACCATGCCCTTAATTATTTTGTCTCTTTCTATTGACGTTAGGTCAATATTCTGTACTGTATGCATTAGTTTATTATTGAGTGCATTATCATGCTTTTGTTATCATGTTTATTTCACCTTACAATTTTGAGTGCATCAATGTTAAATCCACGTGTCTGCTTTTAAATGGAGGCCCATTTCATAAAAGAACGACGTCATTGAAATGAAATTACTATATTTTATTTCAGCAATTTTCAGTGGGGTAATAAGTGGATCTTGAGTGCGGCCATGTTTTTGTGTGTGTGTGTGTGTGTGTGTGTGTGTGTGTGTGTGTGTGTGTGTGTGTGTGTGTGTGTGTGTGTGTGTGTGTGTGTGTGTGTGTGTGTGTGTGTGTGTGTGTGTGTGTGTGTGTTAGAGTGTATGTGTGAGTGCGGGCATGTTTTTGTGTGTGTGTGTGTGTGTGTGTGTGTTGAACAGCTTTGGCCACCTGGAGATATTTATTTATAAATGACTATGGCTTCTTATCATCAATAATATATGTTGTGGACTCCCTGGCTCCATGCTGTGGAGGACTCCTAGGAATTGCCAGTTCCAAACTGGAGAATCTCTGCTCTGAGGAAACTCAAACGAGGGAAATATGCAACGGTGGGTCACTGAGCCCAGCTCTGAAGTTTCTGCTGAAACTACAAATGGCGTTCAGATAATGTGGGATGAGTCAGGGAAGAATAAAATGTTTTCAAGAAGGAAGAAATAGATATCTACGTTTTCAATTAATTTATTTTTGATTGATCTCTAAGTCATTATACAGTGCACAATAATGCAGGTTCTGGGTACGATTCCCACTGTCCACAGCCTAACTTCTCTGCTCCCCCTATGTCTGATTAAGAAGGAATCCCAGATGGGGAACGTGAATGCATGTTGATTTGTAACCCAGTCACCAGATTAAACGTGGCTTTTGCCATTTCTGCATACCACAATTACGTTAAATCTCAACCTAAGACATTTTATGAGCCTGGAGGCCATCCTGATCGCGTGACCTCTCAATCACTGCAAGGATCAGTGTGGACCTCTTGCTGCCTACATCGATTTGCTGAAATCACAATGTAATCGGGGGCAATCAGGGACGGTGCCATAGCTGATGACGTGACCGGCCTATCGGGGACTGCGGCGTAGTTAATGACAAATACAGGCCAGTGATGGCGCCCACACAGAAGCAGTGAGCGATAAAGTTAACATTAGATTAAAACAGAGAAACGTACATGCAGTTAATGAAAAAAATTACTCAATTGCTATTGAACATAAACAAGAGAGTGACTGCAATAAATACGGTTTTGCCGTTCTACTTTGCCCGTTTAGGCACTTACTATTTCTGTGCATCCTGTGATAGTAACTGGACGCTGTGATGAGGTACAACAATGTCTAGAATGAAAGAACACTTCACATTTTTGAGGTTGTGAGTTCTATGCTAATAAAATACATGAATAATGAATACAATTAGATGAATAACAAAATTATTATTTTAAATAAATTATTTTAGCTGTTGCCATAGCAATGTTACTAGCTGGCAGCTGAGCTTTGGTGCATTTATTTGTTTTCAGTTTAAACTACGGTAGGTTCGGTTGACTAGGAAAAATACATATTTTCAAAGATTCTAAGATTCTACAGTGAGATTCTAAGGTGACTTCTGAAGCAAACCCGGAACCACACAGTTTAGTTTTAATTTACATTTACATTAAATTACATTTAATGTAAATGTAAGTAATTACATTACTTACATTTTTAAGTATTTATTTTTTCAAACAGTGTCTTGGTGCTAGTTACGTCCCTCCAAGAGATTTGGTCACCCAGAAAGATTCTGTAGTGACGCATTCATATACCTACAGCAGAACTCCAAACTCATTAACTTTAACAAGGCATGTTTTCTTTCCCCAATTCATTATTTTCTATTATTCATATTCCACGTCCATCCAAATACAGTCAAACCTGTAGCCTCGAGTTGACTTATTTGTAGTCATAGTCATACTCCATCGGCAGACAGAACAGCACCTCCCAGAGTGCCGCCGAGACAACGAGCCCTCATGTGTGAGAGGTCTTTCCTCATCCTCAGTAGCCGCGTTTACATGGACACTTATGATCCTATTCGATTTCTAATCGGAATAGATCTATTCCTGTCATGCAAGCCGAATATACTGTATATATGGCATTCAAAAAAGTGCTACACGTACGTTCGTATGTCTCTCGCACACAACCGTTAATTTGGTCTGGACTTATATGGTATATGTAAGGGATAATGTTATACAGAACGCCGGTCATTATCTGGAAAATAAGCCAAGACAGGGCGAACTGGACCCCGACGCAAGCGGAGGTGTCTTGCTTCGCCCTGAAGGGTATTATTTTCGATAATGACCGCCACTGTTCTATACATTATCCCGCTTATTACACTGCTCCTTGCCAAAACGAAACAATATCTTCACACGGTGTGTCTTTTTACAATTACCATTCGTAGTGTTGATCAGCAGAGAAATAGTCTGCCAAAGACGTTGACGTCGCTTAGCAACCGGACACGCTGGGGTTGATAAGTTACCGGGCTACTTACGAAGTGGAAAGAAAGCCGTAAATCAGGCCAAAAAATCACTTTCCTTGACAGCCGTCAGGTTCGGTGTGCATAAAAGTACAGACGGTCTTTTTCAATAATCTCAATGATCAGCCATACTATTGTGTGTGTGAGCAGACGGACAACAGAATATACGTTTTTAAGAAGGCTACCTAGAAAACGCACACTGTACACTGTACAGCTGTACACAATGTACAGCTCTCTATCTGATCCATCTCTACTTCTCCCTTCCTGTGAGTCTGTCTGTGTGATGCAATTAGTAGGTGACCTATGGGTCACATTCAATTAGGAGTGAGTAAGAGACCTGGGGTACCTTTCAGATGAAAGAGGGCCTCAAGGAAATTTAGAAATCTCCATTTGGGGGCCCTAACTTTACGGTGACTCACAAAGCATCATCAGATGCTCCTTCTGGTGATGCCTCACCCCACCATCCTGCTTGCCAAATGTTGTTCTGGAAGTCTTCCTAGACTTACACCCTATCGATCCAACACGCAGATCTGAGAATCAGACCTCTATATCATTCAACAAAAAGTTATGAGTGAAATGCCAAGTCACTCCTGTAAATCTCATTAGAGGAGGGGCGCTGGCCTCTTTTGACCTTTTGACCCCAAATTAGAATTTTCTTGCCAAACGCCAGCTGTGTTTACACCCCTGAAGGCACACATTTACATCTCCATCCCCACGGGAATAAGGAACTAGGATCCGCCCGCGGTTCAATGCCCATGTACTCTTTTGGTTGAGGTCATGCCGCTTCTCCTGTCCTTTCAAGGTGCATGTTGAAGCACAAATGCATAAACACATTCCCAGGTCCGGGCACCAGCCCTGAAATATCCTAGAGTTGGATTTTTAGCCTTTGCCCAAACGTTTTCTCGACAAAGCCTCTCAGAATGGGGCCTGGCAGACAAAGTCAATCAGAATGTGGTGTTCGAGGGGGTTTTGGAGCTAGAACGGTCCTACCGCCCTGAGACTTGACAACCTTATTCCACGACCTGATAGGGATCTGGGTGGGGGGTAGAGTTACGCCACTGGGAGAACCCCCTCATCGCCAAGAGGCTTGAGATTATCCCTAAGTGATCCCAAGGCACCCCTTTGGTTGATAGGTAAAATTGCCAAGTTCCTATCTCTTGATAAATGTAGGTGAATCAATAACCCTCACTTCCCTACAGGAAGGGACTGACACGTGTTGTATCTTCTGATGGCATCTCTGGGAGGGATTGCATTACTTCCGGTTGGGCTGGACCCCAAGTAACACACCAATTACATCTATTTATCCTGGCCTACAGCCTACAGGGGAATCATTTGTAGAGTGGAAGGCCCTGATTCATATAAAAGTTATTCAAACTTTGTATCTTATTCACAAGTCATTCTAGGTTTCCATTAATGGTCTGTTTTTATTTTTTTCATAATCTGGTGACCTCTCAGTGAAGGCTTGCATAACTTCCTTAAGGGCCTGAGCCACCAAATTGATAATGCCGTGTTTCCTCTAGGCTCTCTTTTATATAAAAGAGGACCCAGAATTAATTTATTCTTCCCTAGTGTGCTAGACCCTTATGTCACCCACCAATTACATCACTTCCTGTTGGGCAAGAGCCGCCAACTTTATCATCTTTGTAAAGTTGAATGCCCCCATACAAAAAGCCCCCTTTACGGTGTGTTTTTCTTGCATCTTCTAATGACGTCTCAGTGAGGGAATGCATCATTTCCTGTAGGGCTACAAACACCAAAATAATATTTGTGCATTTCCTTTCAGCCCTCTTTCATATAAAAACAGCTTGCGTCTCTATTGTAGTCCAAAGACATTCTCGGGGGAGGGGGGCTAGTGGATCAAGCACTCACACTAAGGGAGCGTACACACACACACACACACACACACACACACACACACACACACACACACACACACACACACACACACACACACACACACACACACACAAACACAAATGGCTAATTCTCCCAAACAAATTGTTATGTTTAATAATTTGGGTAATTGGAAAAGATTCCACATCCTATCTTCATCTATTCCTTATTCCTTATATTATGAAAATAACAAGAAGATAACTAGTCAATTCACGCTGAGCATGACGAATGACCTCACAGATGAGGGGTCAATGCGGTGCCACTTGGGCAGGCGGCCTTCTCTGTGCCGCTGGGGTGTGACTATGACTACGAATAAGTGAGAATAAGGCAACAGGTTGACTGCTTGTGTAATATAAATAGAATGTACTTTGTTATCACTTAACTTGGTTTTGAACCCATTTAACATTGTTATCGCTGTTTTTATCAACAAATTAACTAACCCATTGTCTAGTGCAGATAGCATTGTGTCTTATCCCACTCTCGCTTAGTTAGTGTGTTTGCACACAAATGTTTAATTAGATGGGCGCTTGAGCGAAAGGCGGTGTGTGTGTTGTTCTTGTTGGTGTGCTCCTATGTGAAAATGTGTATGTTAACTACAATTAAGTATTGATTCCTGTACACCATTGCATTACCCCCCAGATCCTCTCAGCCACTTTCTCATTGAGATAAAATCGTTGTGGAAAAGGGCATTGGTGTGATTGTGTTTGTGTGTGTGTGTCCAAATGCAGACCATGCATGTGGCCCAGTGTTTCCCACACATTGAAGAGACTATGGCGCACCGCCATCGGCCGTCATTGTTTCAATATCCCAAAAATAAATAAAAATAAAGACAAACTCAATATATCTGTGTTACTTTGTTTGGGTTAAACCCGGCAGTCTGTATTACAGTAAGGACAGCTGTCAGAATGTGTTTGTGTGTGTGTGTGTGTGTGTGTGTGTGTGTGTGTGTGTGTGTGTGTGTGTGTGTGTGTGTGTGTGTGTGTGTGTGTGTGTGTCATGGGGGGAGGGAGTTAGAGAATATTTGGTATGCACAGAATCTATGAATTGAATAGTATTAATTATAATTATAATATTAATAATAAACTAGTAGTATAAAGGCTCAGCACAGTGTTCGAGTCATTTTTGATTTCATCTTTTTTTAAATGCTTTCTGAGAACTCCTCAACCCCATTCAGGATGACCCTTTACATTGTGTCGTCAACATTCATATCAGTACCAGCAGTTTGTAAGTCATTTGTCAGTAATTGATATTTCATATTTTGGTTCTCAAAATTCACCAGATTGATCCATCTAAATGAAATCTATTAAAAAAAATCCCCCGGGGAGGATTGCCAGCCCCCCAAAATAGTCTCCAAAATTCTGTGGGAAACACTGATGTGGCCGACTCATGTAAGAGATGCTGGAGGTGGGAGGCAGTTTCAGAGTGATTTGTTTTAATAATTGAACCTCCTGTGTGCATGTGTGAATGGGATGCAACATGGCGTGCCTGCTTACGCGTTCTTTATTTTCGCTTCACTGCACCCGTGGTTCAGGATCCACAGGTGGAACCGGCTCTTTGATTACGTGTGCTTTTCGTCTCATTTGTATGCGATGTCGGTTAGCATAACTCCTCCATTCATTTTGCAGTGTGTGTGTGTCTGCGCGTGTGTGCACCTGTATTGAGGCACATGCTTGCTCAGAGGAACGGTGAGGTGTGCTTGTGAATGTGTATTTGTTAAGGTGAATGTGTGTACGTGTGTGCTAAGGTCCATTTTGTCCTGTGTAAACGGCCGTTTGTTTGTGTACGACGCGGAGAGTGCGTGGGAGGAAGTGTGTGCCAGTATGTGTGGCACTACTAAGAGGGACGAGTCAATTATTTTATCCAACGAATAAATGAGATAAAATTGGTGGAGCCTGATCAATTACAAGGCAGTTGCCCAACGTCTGTAATGACAACTGCCCAGCGTGAGAGCTATCAACACGCTGAAACAAAATGGCTCCCGGGTCGGGCACAACGGGCATGTTTTCCATTACGCCTCTCTCATTGATGGTCTCGGATCATCCTCTGTGCGTGTGACTGCTTGAGTGGGACTAGTGTGTATTGTGTGTATATATATGTGTGTTATTCTATCATTTTCAGTGTTTGTGTGTGCGAGTATATTCATATGCATATTTATACATGGACCTTGCACTTTGTGTGTGTGTGTGTGTGTGTGTCGGTTTGGTTGTGTGTGTGTGTGTGTGTGTGTGTGTGTGTGTGTGTGTGTGTGTGTGTGTGTGTGTGTGTGTGTGTGTGTGTGTGTGTGTGTGTGTGTGTGTGTGCCTGAGTGTGTGAACTTTGTGTATATATAAAATGCGTAAATATATTTATATTTATATTATGTAATGTCACAATCTGTGTGTGTGTGCGTGCAGTGTGTTTTTGTGTGTATGTTTATGTAATCACGCATATACATATATATATATTATATATGTATATATATATATATGTATTGTAGTACTAATATATATATGTGTGTGTGTGTGGGGGTGTTTTTTGTATGTGTACCATGAGTGTCTGTGTTGTGATGTCTTGATGTGACAAAGTGTGTCTGTGGGTGTTTTTAAGCATTACGTATATGCTACTGATCTTTGTTTGCCACTCTGAGTCCCTCGCCTTGTAAATATATATATATATATATATATATATATATATATATATATATTCGTATTTCTAAACATAAAGTTTCTGATTCTGACGTCCTTGTCTGTCACTCTGTCCCTTGCCTTATCTCTCACACACAAAGCTGTACAGAACAGATGCACTTAATTTTGCACTGAATCTCAATGCCTCAAGGGTAACCACTAACTTTGAACTGTGAAGTTTTCATCTTGTCGCCTAGATAAAGGAAAAAAGAAAGGAGTAAACTATCTTTTACCCTTTTGGGGTTATATATTGCATGTTAAAGGTCTGCCACAACACACAAAGTACATTCAATGTTGCAGGGGACGGCATAATGACAACAAAAGGACAAAGAGTAAAAAATGTGGTCATGTTTAGTGATTGGATTCCTGCCTGGTTCTGAATGAAATTAATAAGAACGCACAAAAGCTCAGACTGTGTGTGTGTGTGTGTGTGTGTGTGTGTGTGTGTGTGTGTGTGTGTGTGTGTGTGTGTGTGTGTGTGTGTGTGTGTTCACGCACATGTGTGTGCATGCATGGGTGTGACATTTGTGTTCAGAAACATTTAAAAAAACAAGCATTTTATTATGCGGCTGCCCGGCCATACTTCTACCTCAAGCAAATTGGACTTTGATGCTATGGGCCCTTAGCCTGGCTAAGGCCAGACCTCATCTCAATTTACATTGAGATGAGGTCTGGAAACCACACATTCTCTTCGCGTATTTGAGCCGTGGTTTAGGATTGCCCGTAGCCGTTTATTGGGCGCTACGAATGTCTATCATATGAGTCTGTACGTAGCTAATAGCCAATCAAAGCCTGTTGGTAGCAGGGCAAAGACATCCTTTTTGGTACTAACTACTTAGAACACTATCTAAGGCTGCATCGAAAGGTAACGCGTCTGCTGCCATTTTGGATCCGTAAACTACAAGCTTCGGTGTGTCGCATAGACGCCGTCCCTCCCCGTTCTGTGATTGGTTCCCTATCTCAGGCGAAAATCTGATCCATGGAATCCAGATTGCCGAGCAGAGTGAGAGTGCCATCTCCCATCCCCTTTAAGAGCCATGAGCGCATTTGAACCTGACGAGTTGATATTTTGACAGCGTGTTTACAGTCTCTGATGAGACAGATGCATGACCACATGAATTTCAAACTTCAACTTGTGTTCCTAATATGCATGTGTCCCCCCGTTAATGTACATTGCCATGGACTGCCATCTCCTGGCTCCAGTAAATCCAGCAGTCCACTTCGTTCAGTCAGCTCTCGGTCAGAGATGGAGCCGGTGAAGAGACCTGACACAAAAGTCACAGCACTACAAGGGGCAATCCCAATCAAGGCCTTAAAGGTTGTCGTGTTTTGGTAAGAGGAGAAAACCATAGACTGGAGGGTGAGGGATGATGGATTCTGGCATGGCACCTCGGTGCAGTCGATGATTACCCGAACATCTGGACTGTACTGCACAAATTTTCTTGGCATGGTGTTCTTGACTTGCTGTTTACTCATCCAGATAGGGAGGGAGCCAAGGAGCAGGTAACGGTAGTTGTACCCACGTTATAACAACACAGGAGACAGTGGACACACTGACCTGAAACATGTCAGCCAGCACCTTCTCTTGCAGGCCTGCAGCAACCCGGCAGCAGAAAAAAAACACAACCAGTTGCTGTCTACGCGTTGGACTGGGAGAAATGGGTTCAAATGTTTGTTTCTTTTTCTGAGCTTTCGACCAATAAACCAACATGGAGGCAGATGGTCAAATAGCCTCCCAGAAGTCACAAAAAAAATCTCTTGATGTAAATCTGGTGTAAAAAAGAATGTCCTTGTCTGAGACACAAAATCTGTGAAAAGGCACTTGACCCACTTTCAGCTGTGACAGCTCTCGTCAGCTCCAAAAATTTTGTGCCAGAGTTCTGAAAAGTTGACCTACCTCCTCGGTATAACCTACTAAGAGCCCATTCTGTGATTAAACCATAGGTAGCACATCCTGTCAGGTAGGTGGTTTAAGAACAGCATGAGGTACTAGAAGGCCGATATTTCAGAACACTAAAAAACACACTGACAAACCTGGTTTAGGAGCTGAACCGAAATCATGTTCTGTCATCACCACCGAAGCTGCGATCTCCTCCATCGGGTCTTCTACACACGGCAGCGGTTGCTCCAGAGGAAGGGCTGGAAGAACGTCATGGCCTAAGCGAGTTGATGCTCTTTTATAAACGGACTCCCTTCTATGCAGTCCCCAGTTGTTCCACTAGAAACGAGAGGGTACAGACCTGATTTTCAGTCGCTTGATGTGACCCCGGTTGGTTGCTAGCCTGCTAGCTGTAGCGTTAGTGTAGTCTGAAGTGCCGGCTACAAACAAACGTGCTACCGGGGCGCCCTTCATACCGCCCCGGTGTTTTGGAAGGCTGTATGTTTGGAAGACTGGCGAACCGCTTGAAACCACTTCTTCCTTATACTCAATTCAGTCGGGAATCCATGAAAACTTAAATAGGGTTGGCGTTGTTTGTTAGATGTACAAAGTGGAACAGAGCAGTGTCTATCCTTTGTTTCAGCCATTGTTGAACTGCGCTGGAAGTGTTCATGCACAACAAAGACAAATCCCGCAAATGGAACCCGGAAGCGTGATAATCCCCTATTGGGCAGTTCCAGACCTTCTGTAAGAATGAAATGAAGTACGATGGTCTGGTAGGACCAGGCTAACACGCGCCTGCATTCATTCATTATTTTCAGCACTCACTCGCGGTAAAACAATGTTTTCTCATGATCAAATACTCATCAATCCTTTTTTCAAAAGTTTTGGAGCTTGTACACGATGTCCGTGTCAAAAAAATATGTGTTTGCTGTACAGTGTTTGCAGATGCATTGATTTAAATACAAATTATTACCGCTGTATCAGCTGTTCTTTCCCAAATAATTGAACCAACGTTATCATTTACCCTAAAATCAGATTTTGTTTTGGAAGGCTGGGATATAGCCTACTTTACTCGAGTTCATCATTGTTATTATTATTATTATTATTATTATTTTAACGCATAGCCTACTACAGTGTTCATTCATGCAGCCCCTATGGGAAGAATGTTGCAGTTCCGACCTGCCATTGTAGGCCTACGTCAAAATAGCAACACCATCTGCGCTATCCGCTAGTGCACTTAGACCAGGTATTTGTCGTTCAGTTGCACAACTGCGTTATCGATCTGTAAGATAGCACCATCTTTTGCGCCGGAACACGACTCTGCGTTTCGCCGACGCCCCTCTCAGGGCGCAAGTTCAGTGGCGCAGGTTTGCTGCGGGGAAATCGGCTTTGTGCCGGATACAAACTAGCAAAGATACATGCGTCGGTGTAGAAAGTCAATTGCGCTGGATGCATCTAGGGCCCTACGTGTTTTCAAGCTCCTTTGATTAACTGATTCATTCTGCTTTACATTTAATTTTCTTATCCCTAGTCGGTAGTAACAATACCACATATAACTTATGGCAGTAGTCATAAAATCAGATCAAACAGTCTTTCAAAACACTATTAGTGTTGTTAATAATGTATGCATCTAAAAAGGTCAACGGCACACTAAATAATGGTCCACTCACCAAATGATTTTTACCACAGAACTCTCTGTGGTTGGCTTTTTTGTTGTGTATTCCAAGCCAAGGGTGAACGCTCTCCTTGAGCTAATTTATGTGCGTTGGCCCCCTTCTTTGTTTGTCAACACCATGTTGCCTCAAATGTTGCCTCGTTTTTTAAATGAGGCAAACAAAACTGCACCCACACACACATCAGGCATGAAAGGTGGTGTTGAATGATATTTGGTGGGGATTAATGCACACAAAGAAATACTTTCTGTTTATGGGTACATTGGTTATGGTTTGGGCATTATGGTTGACATTCCGAGGGAGAGTTGATATGCTTGCTATGTATTTTCTATGAGTCAGGTATGGAATCATCCTAAATGTATTCCAAACCACAGTGTTTGATAAATGCCAATCTGGAAAACTGACCCATTTTTTATGCAACTACAATAGACATCTGAAAATAAAGGCTGTGTGAAATCTTTTGCTGTCAAATAATTTCAGCGATTGGATTTTGAAAGGCATTCGATTTCACCAGTTGAGCAGAATAAATGGAACCAAAGAAAGCTTATAATGTCTGTAAACCAGCTCTCAATCCCAAATCTAAAAGTGTGCTCTTGGATAACAAAATGAGCGGCTGTTTCTCCACTATTCTTGCAAAAGGTTCTAAAATTACAAGAATCTTGCGGGCCAAAACAAACCAAATGAGGACAACCCCGTGAAGGCATTGGCAGTTCCAGCAGGACAGCCCCCGCCACCACAACCACGCAAAAAAGGCGAGCTTCTAAGGGAACGGTGGCCAGCCATGGCTGTGCTGTTAGAGCGAGAGGAGCAGCAGAGAGTAGGTGGTGGCTTTTAATTTGAGAAAACAGCATTAGTGGGGGTTGTTTTCTCAAATGTAATTGTAGATTGAGGCAAATCGTGATACCAGGAGAGGAGAGCCGCAGGACACTGATGGGATGCCGCAAATGGCCCATGCAAGGATAAAGGATAACAACCCACGTATTCAAGAATCAGGGTTGAATACTACAGCAGCCTGTATTTTCTTTATAAACAATGTTGTCATTTGAAAGCCACATTTATCCAGTGGCACTCTCGGGCGGCTGAGAGGGATCAAAAGCATCAGATGAGTTTTCAACTACACTTTTTCACTTTTATGGTAGCATATACGAGATTGCGTATGCAATCTCGTTTGCGTATGCAATCTCGTATATTGGGGTTCTGTTTGGGTGGACTTTTGGAAATGCTTAGTTTTAGCTCCTGTCTCTTTAAGCCGAAAAGCCCAGTCTGCTATGATTAGTCAGCTAGCAAACTCTGTTGTGATTGGTCAAACGTTGAGCGTGGTGTTTCAGATCAAGCATGCATTGCGTTGCCTCTCATAACATATTGCATTCTGGGATAAAAACGTTGCTGTTGATAACTCCCTCTGTCTGCTTTTCTGTGCGTGTGGTCTCAGATAAATGCGGACATAACACAATTTCCCACGTGAGAAATGACATAACTCCTTTCAAACTATGCTTGTTCAAACTACAAGAAGTGCACCTGTGTCCGACTTGACGTGGTGGGAACCTCCGGTGGATCTTCTCAAGTCTTGTGCATGCATGCGCTCAACTGCAGGCGATCTGAAGCCAATGGCTTTGGTTCAGCCTTATCTTCAAAGCCAGAGTCTGATACAGAATCATGAATTCAGGCCAATTCATGATTGGCAGCTAACAATTAGTACAACCAATTAGCATTTTGCTCTTGCCTCTGCCTTGGGTCACCGTTTCCGCTGTACATTAACTAATTTGCTTTGTTTAGGCCATTCCAAATTAGCTGCGACCCGGAACTTCTGGTCAGTCTGCGCTACTTGAATTCTGCAACCATGGAATTAAATGCTGACTGCAGACAAGTTGTTTCTGGCAGTTCATGAGGTGTTTTCAGTGGGAGAGAGTAGCTCCCTTTGGCGTAGACTTAGCATACTTTATACATTGATGAAGAAGCATCCTCGACATACACAAGCGGAAAGGAAAAATGCCTCACATGACCCCTTTAAGATACTGGGCTAATTATACATAAAGGTGACCTGCCTATGCACAACGATGTGATTTGATGCACAGATTTGGAGATACGACATACCAGAGGCTTCCAAAAACAGCAACAAGATTAGTAGGGAAAAAAATTATCTCGTTCTGTAAACAAGAATTTCTTGATGCGCTAATCCTCTGGCGCTGTGGACTTGAACAAGGCAGCTGTGGGACTATTTGACAATGCAGCGACTGACCCGAGCGCAATCATCAAAGTCAACACCCCTGTGGAAAATTTGATGATAAAGAGACGACAAAACAGATTAACAGATGAAGACGAGCAACGCCTCTGAGGAGCTCCAGAGAGACAAACCTTTGACAGACGCTGGAAGCAAACTGAGTTGCACAGCTAACGCATTCAGCCGTTGCCTTGACACCTCATTTTCCCAGTAGACGTATACCGTCTCATGGCTTCATGTTCAACTACTGACCTGTTTCTAGTGATACGGCAATCACACGTACACACACAGAAACACATACACACACGCACACACAAAGACACACTTGCAGGGACACATATGCACGCACAAACACAGACACACACACAGAAAGTGATAGCATAACAAACATTTATTTATATATATATCTATATCTGTTCATATATTTTTTTTATCTTTATTTATAAATACACACACATTGCACACACCTAGGCACACACACACACACACACACACACACACACACACACACACACACACACACACACACACACACACACACACACACACACACACACACACACACAACAAACAGTTTGAAGGGGAAATATGTGCTTGACGATGGACTGCTGTGTCTGATGGATAAAGACAAGGATGACCTGTCCTCTGAATTTTCCATATCTGCCGCCCCCCGCCGGCCTCCGTCAAGGAGAATAATACCGGGTCTAGAAACAGTTCAGCACCCTCCAAAACTTGTGTTTTATGGTCGTTTTCAATTAAACGGCTGCCAGTGCTGTCTAGCACTCCTTTGACGACCAGCGTCAAGTACAGTCTGATGAGTGATCAATCTGATTAACAACTGCTTCAGGGGGTTCACTGAGACAGGAAAGGCTGGGTGCCTTGAGGGGTGGCAGGGTTCAACAGAAACTACTACTATTGGAAAAGAAGGGAACAAGAGAATTTGATTTTATGGACCATTGGCCAGTTCACTGAGAAGAAGGCCGAGAGGGTCTTGCTGAAAAAAAGATTGTGAAGTGTGATTTACCTGAATTATTTTCGAGTTTGCCGATGTTGCAAAAAAAAAATAACACCATAAAAAGTCACTGTAAAATATGCATGCTCAATGTTCCCAATGCTTCTTGACACAGCCTTTTTTGTTCATGGTCAAACCATTCTGACATTTATTGCAGTCTTTGTAGGTTAGAAATAAGATTTGAAAAGGTTTAGTTTTTGCGGGAAAGATCAATTTTATATAAATGTTATATTTGATAACTAAATGAAAACATCCGGAGCATCCGGAACAAAAAATACTTACTTTATCGGGAAGATAATACACAGACCTTGAATAAGCACTAATGTTTCCTTCTGAATGAAAGATGAGCAGAACTAATAATCTCATTTCGATTTCCTAATTCACCTCTGCTTCTCTCTATCTCTCTATTAAGCGCTTTCTGAATTGTCAATACACTTATGTATTGGTGTAGGACTTCAGCAACAAGCAAGTTTGCCAATCAGCCTCACCTGCAATCACTCCCCAATCAAGCCTCACCTGCAACCAATCCCCAATCAAGCCTCACCTGCAACCAATCCCCAATCAAGCCTCACCTGCAACCCCTCCCTGATCAAGCCTTTCCCTACGTAAACGTTCTCTCTTCAGCCACACAATAGAGAGGTTGTATTTTTTTATTTCTTAGAACTGGTAACCCAAGCAGGGCCCAGGTGGGGTAAGCGGCCAAAGGCCACACCAAATACATATTGTAAGACTTGTTTAACTTATTGAAAGAATAATAGGTTTTATAAGAAGAACTTGAATGCTATTTCCTCCCTTTAAGAGCACTTGTTAAAGGACAAGGTCATGCTTTTTTTCATATGTTTTTCTTATGCTTGGACCATAATAAAGGTTAATGAGCCCGATTTCTTGACCGTCTTCAACCTTCCAACTCTGGTCAGCAAAGCCCAGATTATGTTTATTTTATTTTTTGCAGCATTTTCCTGTAGTAAAGGTTGTTTGAAGATTGTAATTTACCTCCCCAAACCTAACCTTGGGGCCACACCGCTTAGAAATCGCAAATGGTCAAGAATTGTCAATATTAACAACCCAATATACTGTAAAGTTGGAGGGATCAACAAGGACAGCTGAATATGCAGTATCTGCACTACACCTGGCTAACATAGCCATTGGGGGCCATGCTGACCAGCATCCACAACTGAAGCATGGCACAAAACCAAAAGTGTGATGGATTCGCGAAACAGAGTACATGTACAGTCCACATTTCCATGCTGTCCCCATGACTTTTTCCATAGTCCTTTAATATTTTTATTGCATTGCATTGTTGTATTTTTTTTTGTAGTGTTGCCTTAAACACACCTAATGATCAAAACAGTTCAATGTATCTTTATCTATCGTTGGGTAAGTGTGGTCTGTCCCGTTTTCAAACTAAGTTATTTGAGTGTGCCAGCTGACCCTGCTTGTTACCACTCGGGCCCAGAGGGATAAACCTACCCCTACTCGACATTCCCAGATCTGGCAAGAATAGTTAGTTTAGCTGATTATTTAAAAACCGGGTGTTTCGTATGGTGTTTCCATGGAGCTGCAGCTTAGAGAACCTGTGTTATACAATTTTTGGGCTATTTAAAACTGTTCCCTGGGGTCAGGGAGATATTGGTGAAGATATTGGCGAAGTCCATATAAGAAAAAATCCTAAAACCAGCTGTGTTTGTGTGTGTGTGTGTGTGTGTGTGTGTGTGTGTGTGTGTGTGTGTGTGTGTGTGTGTGTGTGTGTGTGTGTGTGTGTGTGTGTGTGTGTGTGTCTCTCTCCTTTCATGAATTCCTCAAACAGGCTGTCTCGGAGGGTGTGGGGCTATGCTAATGAGCACTGCTCTTTTTTGTCCGCCTCATGGTGATGCGAGGTTTGGCGGAGGCGAGGAACAGAGATATACAACACAGTATTTGACACAGTAGTTTTACTGTAAACATGACCACCACGGCATTAGCAAAATTGAGCCCATACATGTTTGAACCAGATTCTGAACCACTATGGGAAGAGGCAGCTAAGGCAGTTCCAGCCGAGCTAGTTCGCCAAAGCAAACGCTTACCTTGTCATTTTATACTTCCATTGATTACTACATTGTCCTCAGGAGCGTGACAATTTGTCCTAATTGGATCCCTATAACCCACCAAAACTCAGTGGACCACCCTCAATCCGGTGAACAAAAACCTAATAGAAACAGTAATATATCTTTTTTTATTCCTTCACTCATTGCAGGTTCATAATAGCATACAGTTGCTTCGTCTAGTGGTGCTGGGGCTACTCAGGTCAGAGGGTCAGGGTGGTTAGACCGGCCTTTGTGATGCTGCGGATACGGCCAGAGTTCCCGGACACCAGGGGCGTGTACACTAACTTCCGACCGGCCCTTTGACTAAAGCAGAATTTGTAGTCCACCGTATAACATGTAAGCATTATGAAAGACATTATTAAAATGTCCCCACCTACATTTTTCATATGGTGTAATATTTTATTTACCTGGGGCTGCGTATACATCGGGCTCCGGTCATCTCTCTGTTGGAGCAGGAAACTAAGGCAGCAATTACATCCTCCTTTGCTGGTCTTTCATACAGACCTGCTC
This sequence comes from Gadus morhua, assembly GCF_902167405.1. NCBI lineage: Eukaryota > Metazoa > Chordata > Actinopteri > Gadiformes > Gadidae > Gadus > Gadus morhua. Next base: position 18,850,169 of record NC_044056.1, read on the forward strand.
AATGTTTAAGCTTCTACACGGATGTGAATCCGTCTATGAACTGGCCCTCGTTGAGGAAGCATTCCGACGTGTTTATCGCACACAAAAAAAATGTAGCCTGGTCGTTTCCATTAATAATTAAATGAATCCACTCTGTCATGTCACTTTAGCCCTCTGGGGGAATGTGCAGACGGAGCCTCACCGTCCAAACACACAATGGCGTTGTAGTGATGTGTCCTGGAGGCCTGACCCCCACCCACATTTAGTGAACCGCTACTCAGAAGGGGCTGCACCATCCACACACACCGTGGTGTTATAAGTGTGCGAAATGCTCAACTGTCTCTCGGACGCATCCTGCAACAGAACGTCTGCAGTGTTTGGAATGGGAGTGGGTATTCACCTGATAAGGATTGGATTATGCTGATTCCTGGCGATGAGGTCAAGGCGGAGGGGATTTTCAGAACAGCATGTTCTATCAGGCCTGTTCAGAACAAAACGTAAGAAAGAGACTCTTAAAAAAACATGGGGGACTTCGAATTTCAGATTTGTTCCTCTACTAGAGTTAGGTTACCACGTGGAACAAGTGGAAGGGCCAAGAATAAGCCATTTTCCATAATGCATCCTCTTAAAATCAATCTGATTGGTGCCCGTTGGCTTATCTCCATGTTGATTGGACAGCTGGAAAAGTTTACAGGCGGTAGCCAAAAAGGCATTTCAACAAGATTTTTTTGTCTTTCATCAGTGAACGAGCCCTTTATTAGGGTAGTGTATGTTTAATATTGTGAAATTGTGAGTGTTTCCCTATAGGGGAAGGGGATGGGGAAGTAGTCAGGCCGTGAGCGTTGTTAGATGGTATCCTTAATCTTAGACCTAAGCTCCCGCTCCCACCACATGTGTAAACTGCCTACTTTTTAAAACCCTGATGGTAAATTGAGTCCAAAAATGTGAATGAGATTAAGTGTGCTTGTGCGCAAAATTTCACTGTAGCCAGATACCCAAAGTTGGCAACCCTGCTTTAATGTGATTTAGGGGGTAACCGAGGCAGTCATTTAGGGACCCCAATGACTGTGTTATAGCAAGGGTTAAGTGTACATTGGGTAACACTTTATATTAAGGTCCTTGTAATAAGCCTTTGTTAATAGGTAATAAGCCACTTATTATATGCTTATTAAAATTAATTGGTGTGTTAAACAGACTATCTATAAGTTTTAATAATAATAAAATAAACATGTTTATTGTGATATTATAAGAGTTTTTATAAGCACATATAAGAAACGTGTTAATATTTATTGATTGCTTAATAATATTAATAATAGTCTTATGAGTTTCTTATAGTGAACAAAACATTACAAACACATTTATTGAGTCTTACTAACTTACCTATTATGTCATTGTTAAAACTTTACTAAGCATTTTTTAGGCTTATTAAGGTTAATATATCCGCACATTCAGCGAGTTTGATCTGTTTTGTGCCTCATATGATATATCCTTTAAACGCTTTTATTTTGAAGGAAGTTATGTTTATACAAGTAGATGACGGCTTGGCGCATATGCTTGATGAAGTGTTTGACGTCGGACGTTTGGAGAACATGTCGTCGGGACCAGCACCCAAGACCAACAACTGACAAAAGACAGGAACAAGCACAGAAAATATGGATAAGAGGAAGAGGTCCGACCTGGAGGATGAGTCTCTGGTAAGTTTAAGAATGCGATGCTACAGTAACGGTAGCTGTTTCTAGCTAGCTAGCTGTTTGCAAGCAAACTTTTTTGCCTTTCATTACTTTCTTTCAGAGATGAGGCTTTGGCATGCTACATTTGAGTTAACGTTTAGCTTATGCTATCATATGAAACTAGGTAACCAAACGTATCTAATTCAAACAGTTGTGTCATGAATCCATGTCTAAATGGCTTAATGCTTATTGTAACTTGTCTGCTGTCTATTGTGGTCAATGTTCTTTGTGTTTCTTTATACAGTAACAAGAAAGACCAGCCAGAAGAATTCCCAACCATCCCCTGAGGCCATGGAGAAGCCGGACTCGGATTCGGTTAGTCTGTTTTTTTAAATGTTGATGTTCAAGAATACGTTATTGAAGTTTTTAAAATGAAAACAATAGATATTTTCAAAAGTTGTGCTTCACCGCCATTGTATTTACGGTAGGCTAAATGTATTTTTTATTTGACCTTTTTTCAATCTTGATAATATATAGTACTCATTAACTGTTAAGTGTATATTAAAGGACTTATTAACCTTAATAAGCATTGTTCCCGCTTTAGATCCCGTACCTGCAAAATGCATAATTAGCAGTTTAATAAAGGACTTATTAACCTTAATAAGCATAAAAAATGCAATCATACATTGAATTTGTGAGGTGTTTGGTGCATAACCATTATCATAAACATAGTAAAGAAACATGAATAGAAAGAAAGACATTAATTTGCAGGAAACGAGTTTCAAGAAACATCAATATCAAATATAAAGTGAGATGAAATAAACCTCAAGAGTGCAAACTGCGGCTATGTATGTCCTATTTTGAATTGCAATGCTCCATTTGTGAATGTTTCCACACTGCTGTGGTAATGAAGCCCAATTTCCCTCACCCTCCTTTTTGAAACATAATTGACCATTTCATGGCAACAAACACAGCAAAACAAAAACAGCAATATACCAATATAAATGCACAGGCATCGAGGCTGCTTGAGCCTTTATGGTCAACAAAAACTACTTCCTAACATCTTTGCAGACTTTATACCCTTATCTTGTTATGCAGGAATACCCCTTCATTTTATTTTCCCCTCACGAATCCTTGATGATGCTTGAGGGATTTAACAAATAAATGTAGAAATATCCCTTGATTGTTGATGGTCTGACATTCTGTCCCCCCCTCCGGGGAAGCTGGAGGTGGGGGTTCTGGGGGGGGGGGGGGCTGCAGCAAAATCTGTGTGTGGGCTTATAACCAAAACAAACAAAATGGAGAGAAGCAGTCTATAAACTTGGTTATTCGTCAAATTGTTTAAATCCAGCCTCTGCTTCTTTTTTTATGACTTTTCATTTCCTTTTATAAAAAATGTTGTGTAGCCTACCTGATGCACTGTAGCTAGGCACGAACATGAAGTGGTAATGGTGGGTTGAGTCTCAAAATTGAATCTACGATTTCTTTACAGCCCCAAAGCCAAACATAAATCTCTTGATCACACTTTTCCTCAGTGTCCTTCCTCTCCAAATTTGCTCTCGGGTCTTCACTGCATTCAGTCAGTGTGTCTGTTTTAAACTTAAAGTGGCTGATTCTATTGCTACCCACGGAATAGGAATAAAACCTGCATTCTGTCTGAGAACTGTCCATCGCTGAATATGCTACTATTCTGCTTTTCTACTATGTAGTTTGAGTACAAGTTTGCCTTTTGTTGTAGTGTTCAACATTCTAAAGGTGGTGTCAAATGTTGTTGGCTTTTCAAATGAATGCAACCATGAGTTTTGCACAGCATTTAATATAATATATAATAGATTAACTTATTGACCATCCTCTTAAGAATTGCTTAAATGTATGCATGTACCTAGCCCCCAATGAGATTTAAATGCAGATAGCTAAAATCTGGAAGTAGTGTCAAAAATCTGTAGATGGATCGTTGTACAAACACATTTCCACTACCATCGTCCACTGAGGCAGATTTCTGTAGGAGAATATCTCTGTAATGAAACAGGGTGGAAGGTGTAGCTCTGGCCTTTGCACTTCTTAGGCTACGTTTACATGATGACTGTCTGACCAGAAGAAGCAAAAGGGGTATTGCGTCTTCACTTTTTATTCCCCGTTTAGACGAGCGTTTTCGGGAGGAAATCTGCATGCATACGGTGACGCAAAAGTGTGTGGAATTCGATTGGGTATGCATGTCAGGCCGACACATGTAAATAATTTATTTCCCTGTACTGGGGCATGTATGTGACGTAAACGCGTATGCGACGTGAGCAGATCTGAGCAGAGTTTTGCGTCTTGGCAGTGTAGACGGAAACGCTACGGCGGAGCGTATTCAAGTTTTCCGCTATGGAGGGTGGTTTCAGATTTTTGCGTTTTTAAGCCCGAAAAACGCTGTCACCGTCTAAACGAAAGGCACTATTTTGTTGTTTTTACCCGCAAGCGTCCTCATGTAAACGGGGCCTAAGCGTGTACCTCATTCATGATGCACAATTAATGACTCGACCAGGTGAGTTTGCACCACCCAACAATAAAACATCAACAACATCAATACCATTCAGTAAAAGATACGTTTTCCGCAAATAACTTTTCGTCTTGTGCATTTGTAAAAGAAAATAACGAAATGGACTCCTTTTGACGGATGCTCGCCTGCTTTGCGCGCTGATCAGATCGGGAGGCTGGTGGCCAGTGCTGGGCGTGCGGCACACTGGCCTTTGCATGCTTGGTTAGACTGCATCAGGGCGTCCTCCTCCCCGCTACAACATGTTCCCCGTGTCATCCCGGCGACAGTCAAACTAATGTAATTTCAAGCTCTGCCTGCCAGACCTGATGTTGTGTCCACAAGACGTATGGCTCTAAATATCACCATTACACGCAGCGACCGCAGCCACAGCACGAGGGAAGTCGGCGTTAACCTACGAGCGAACCGAGTTGTTACGGAAAAGAGGGAGAGGGAAGAGAGCGGCGGAGGAGGAGGAAGATAGCGGTGTTATTTAGATGTTTCGCTCTTCTTTTCTTCGTACTTATCCTGTTATCCTCCACCACCCATACTTCATCATCCCTCATCCCTGCCTGCTTGTGCCCCCCCCTTTTCAGTTTTTTGGCTGCACCCAACCCACCCCACAATCTGCTTCCCCAAACCCCCTCTCGGCTCCGTTGACTTTGTAACTTATAGAGAAGATAATTCAATTTCATGTTCCATTGGCTCGGCCAATGGAAGATCGGAAATAAGCTGTGGCATCAAACTGTTTTTTATTTTTTTCTCTACTCTTGTACCCCCCTTTCGATGGCTTTCTTTATCCTATCTCTTGCCTCTCGCACATCTCGCCCTCACTCTCACTCTCTCTCACTCTCCCAATTTCTCACGAGGTCTCGTATGCAACATAATCATTCTATCCACCCCAACTCACCCACCTGCCCTCTGATAACTCACCTTTCTGAATATTTTTAAGTTTCTGTGGAAATTGAGGGAAAAGTCGTTCTTGTTATATTCAATAATGCTGTTGCTTCTTTGCTTCTTGATTTAAATGTGTTGTTTACAAAAATCTGTCAATCCTTAGCAACACAGAAAGTGTAGGAGTCTGCTGCTCATTGTGTGTGTGTGTGTGTGTGTGTGTGTGTGTGTGTGTGTGTGTGTGTGTGTGTGTGTGTGTGTGTGTGTGTGTGTGTGTGTGTGTGTGTGTGTGTGTGTGGAGAGAATCATGTTTTCAGCCACTCTAAGCTTTTGCTGCAATGCTTCAGTATTTTGGAGGATTCTGTCTGTTGCTTCCCATCCATGCTGGAGAAAATAGGGACTTTCATGAGGATGGTCACAATAAGAGTGATGGCACAAGACATCTGCCGGGTGCCAATACTGTGGTGGAAAATGGGCCTGGATGGATTTCAGTTGAGCAACTCGCTCCCCCTTTCAGACGCAATTACAAAGAAAAAATTATTTGCATGATACACGCACACGCATACGCACGCACGCGCACACTAACACAGGTAAGCGCAGAATATTCTGTGTGCCTGTTCGCAGAACAGTCTCGATAATACCTACGATTTTGATACTTGATGCTATTATTTAGGTTTTGGTAAGGATAAAGAATTGAAAGGCTCTTCAAATGCACAATACTGCATTCATTCGGGCGATTGTTATGGCAACTAAGCCACACACAGATTGCACAGCCATTATCTAATATTGCTGGGCACCCTAGGCAATATTGGACGATATTTCAGGACTCTCTCTGTGGCCTCTTTGATGCTCTTCTATTCATCGTTTTCCTTTTTGATGACAGAACCTGGGAACATGTCCAAAGCAACATATGCATTACCAAGGCATGTTTACAAATCTGTCATGATAAGAGAAATGTATTGTTATACGTTCCCCGGTAATTATCGTCTTCAACCACCTACACACGTTTCCTGGGTGACAGGAACAAGCACAGAAAACATGGATAAGAGGAAGGGGTCCGAACTGGAGGATGAATCTCTGGTAAGTTTAAGAATGTGATGCTTCTCGCTGTAGACAGAGTATCATGTTATGTGCCTGGGTTAGCTTTGAAAACTGAGTAGTATATAGGCATTATATTATTTCAGGCAGAATATCACAATTTAAGCCATCAAGCACCACTGCATTGTGCTGTTTTGGTTTCGGTCACACCACTTTAACACTGCCTTATAGTGTTGAAGAGATTTCAGCTATACAACAGTTTGGAAAGGAAAAAATATATTGTTTGCGTGTCAATTACCAATGATGTGTTCGAATTCTCCCAAAGCACAATTCGTACTATCACCATTATACAGGTCATGACTTGAACAAAGTAAATAGAGAGGTGGAGAAAAGTTCCAAGGGTTCAAATGGAGGGGGTTCAGATTTCAGGGACAACCTTCCAAATGTTAGCCAAAAATTGGGCCTTTTCAAGAATGTGCCTACGAACATTCTTAAAAGTCATGTCATTATATTACCAGTGTCTCCAATGCAGTTACTCTGTATGTCAATATACATTTTTTTTCATAATATATATTTACTCTTTGTATGAATAGCCAATACATTTTCCAATTATTTTTTTAAACTTTCTAACAATGATTGGGTTGAGTCTAAAAGAGCCTAATATTGTTCAAATATATGTATGGTTATAATATGGTTATGTATGGTTATAAGCTTTAGCAATCCATGAGACCAGGGCCGCTGCTGGCCGTTTCGGTGCCCTACGCAAGCGAGGGGGGGGGGGGGGGGGGGGGGGTTATTTTAATTCAATGATGCATTTCTTTTTTTACAAACCTTAACTTTGGGTGCCTCCTCAGGTACTTGGTGCCCTACGCACTCTGCGTACTCTGCGTATAGGGAGCGGCGGGCCTGCATGAGACCATTGGTTAATGCACCTGCTGGAGGGGGCTTTCCAGCTTCCAGCATCCAGTGGCAAGTGGGCCCACAAAAGGCAGCTGCACTTGCAAAACCCAAGGCACGACCTGTACTTTCTGAGCCCTAACTTTCCTGAATCAGAACCGATGAATGTGAAAACGTAGCAATACATTGGCAATACGCCCACATGCGCTTTCCTATAGGAGGAGTATGGGTGAGGATTATAGAGGATGTATTCTTTCTCTGCTTTAGGTGCTGCGTGGACCATCGCGGTTTATTGTAATTTGGTTGAATCATCCCCCTGAATGTGCACATACTACGCATTTCTTTTAACTGCAAACTCTCGTCCTTCTGTATCACTTCAGCGAGGAATGGATCGTACAATATGGTTACCATTCCCGCGAGAATCTTTTTGGAGTAACCATCATTCTTTAGCATTATTCATGTTTCCCTATTTGACCTTTATTTACCCAGGGAGGCACGGAGAGGATCCGACGCTCTTCTACAGCGGCACCCCTGCTACTTCCACTAACTTTCATCTCTTTGGTGGGAGGGAGGTGCAGCGGGGAAATGGCCTGCCCAGGGGAAACCCTGTGGGAACACAAGGGGAATACGCAGAGCCATCCACCCATCGAGTTCTGCTTTGTGCTGTTCCCACAGGAACGTGTAATTCGTTTCTTACACTCCAAGCAGAAGTGTAACGCTTTTTTTTATTTTTTACCAGAATGTATCACTGCGATATATTTTACAATAGACAGTGAGTTGAGATGACTGCGGTTGACATGCTTGAGGTGAATGGACATTTCTTTTGACTTTTGAATGCAGAGGTGGGTAGGAACGCGCTACATTTACTCCGTTACAAATACTTGAGTAACTTTTTGGATAAATTGTAATTTTAGGAGTAGTTTGATTGCAACATACTTTTACTTTTACTTGAGTAAATATTTGAAGAAAGAACGGTACTTTTACGCCGTTCCATTTGGCTACGTGACGGTCGTTACTTTGTTTTTTTAGATATTTTCTTTTATTACATGCGAGATCTATTTCTATCACGTGAATATTCCTTAGCCCAAGTGAAGGAGTTCAAGTACCTCGGGGTCTCGTTCGCGAGTGAGGGTACTATGGAGCGTGAGATTGGCCGGAGAATCGGAGCAGCTGGGGCGGTATTGCGTTCGCTTTACCGCACCGTTGTTACGAAAAGAGAGCTGAGTCGCAAGGCAAAGCTCTCGATCTACCGGTCGATCTTCGTTCCTAACCTCACCTATGGTCATGAGGGTTGGGAGATGGCCGAAAGGACGAGATCGCGGGTACAAGCGGCCGAGAGGCAATTGAATAACGCCTGCACACACACACAGGCACGCACGCACGCACAACGCAGAGTGGTAATCGGGAGAGTTGGGAAAATTCCCTGTGGCCCGTTAACGGGGGGCGCCGGGTCAACGTCGACTCGCAACCAATTCGGTTTTGTCTAGAGGAGTAACTGAGCGCCCCCTCCCGAAGTGGCACAGCCCAGGTCGGCATTGAACTGCGATTGGTCAGAAAGACGTTACAGCTAATGACAACATTGAACTCTCATGCAGGCTCGAACAGAGTGACACAAACACACACACACACACACACACACACACACACACACACACACACACACACACACACACACACACACACACACACACACACACACACACACACACACACACACACACACACACACACACACACACGTTGATGTATTTAATTTTGCAAAGATTTAATTTGTTATTGTTTTAGTTCAAGGGTTATACATTTTAAAAGACCTTATTTATTTTATTTAAAAGGATGTTATTTACATTATCTTTATTTGAACATTGCTGTTTTATATTTTGTTGGTGTCTATTTTGTACCGTTTGTGTTGCTCTGTTTATTTAAAAAATAAATCGGAGAAACTCAGTACTTGTACTCTTGAGTACTTGAGTAGTCTTTTCACTGCATACTTTTTTACTCTTACTTGAGTAATTATTTTTACGAGTACTTTTACTTCTACTTGAGTAATACTAATCTTAAAGTAACAGTACTTTTACTTGAGTACATTTTTTAGCTACTCTGCCCACCACTGTTTGAATGCGGCCACTAACCAACAATAGTTGTATCAGTCTTAATGTACTGTTAAAGAATATTTGTGATACATACTGACCCTTGCATGTTGAGCCTGTGTTAAACCTCAATTACTATTCAGTTTCTGATTTGATACTTACTTTTTGCTCTAAAATGGTTCATGCTTTTGAGTTGAGTCGCAGGAGAGCTAAATATTGGTGAAACACGATCTTCTCCTAAACCATCCAGGTTTGAAATACTTTAGGAAATGTACCCCTTGTATCCTTTAGTGCCATGCTATCCCTCTAAGCATCCCAGTATGAATTCCTTTATTAAACACAGAAATGTAGGAGCTCTCAACAGAGACCATTTCAGCCTCGCTGCTATGACAACTTCACTCTGTTGTCATAGCAGCAACTTAACACAACATGTTCATTTCCCCTCCGAAGGTATAAATGGCCACTATTTGCCTGAGTTTTTTTGTAATCATGGAAACCGTGGGATAATATGCAATGCAGGAACAGGTGGCCACTGAAGAAACAACATTTCTTTCTTTTGAAAGAGAATTTTAATCACAGCCATCATTTTTTATATTGCGTTTTATAATTGTTCATGTTTGAGTAAAAAGACGGAGGAAGACTCTGGGGATGGAGTGCTGCAGGCTGTACCACATCAATGGCCGATGGATTTTTCTCTCGCTCTGCTGTGTTTCATGTGCCCATTCATAATTAATGAACCCTGCTGAAGTTATTTTGTCATACATGGCTACATCATAACTAATAATCATTTTAGGTATTCCCCCTCCATTGATGACTTCACGCGTCGCGTTAACGGCTCATAAATCAGCCGCGGCGACGTCCATGTTGGATCTCACTCTACTGCAAAGGAGGAGACGCGCTGAATACAAAGACATAACAGATGCCCACACCCATAAGCCTATGGAGGAGGAAAACACACAGAAAGACACATATGCCAATGCACATAAACCCCATCCCCCCCTCCCCTAACACACTCGAATCACATCACACACAAGCTCGCAAACGTCATCCACTCCACAGCACCCCTCGCTGGGCTGCTCCACAGTCCAATAGGTGCGAAACCAGCCGTGAAATTTTCCAGGGGCGGTGCGGCTTGGGAGAGGGGAGGGGGGGGGGGGGGGGGGGGGTTAATGGGGCCTGGGTACAGGTGGAGTACATAACATCCCAAGGGTGAGATCATGGCATCTCGCCAGGACACAGGCCTCTCCAGCTCTCGCCGTTCCTCGTCTGTATTTGCCCTTTTCCGCTCATTTGCTCTTTTCCTCAGCATTAGGTCGGGAGGAGGCCGGTTTGACACGGCTGTTTGGAATCCGTGACCACTGGGTGTTTGTGGAAGCTAGTCGGGTAGCAGGAGACCTTTGCAATAAAACAAAGCCTTCGCAATTATCGCAGCCAAGGAAAAGTGTGACCTCGTAACCTTTGGCTTGCAACCTGGTGGGAATTTGAAATACAGTGATTGTAAAAGCTGTGTTTCTATCAAGTGTATGTCTGCATTATACACATCATACCATAAACAATACACTTATAAAAAGCCAGGAGCATCGACTCTGCGACGCAACCAAACAATCGCAAAGCTAAGAGCGGACAACATCACGTGTTAATTATGAATACCAACCTTTGCTACAGTCCAACGTTGATATGTTGTTATTGATTGTACTTCATTAGTATTCACACCTCGTTGGGTCCCTATTATGTTGCATGCAAATCAGAAACGTTTTCCATTTAGGTTTGCCAGTTCATAGAATGTGGTTTATAAAAACCTTTCTCAACCTTCCTCCTAGAAGAGCATTTGCAGTGCTAAAGCTGAGGCACAATGTCTGATTTAACATGGGTATTTGTAAACAGTATACATACATTTGAAGGGGGTGTGAAAAAGCTTTCAAGAACAACCACACCAGAATCCATATTACATGCTCTCGCACGCACGCACGCACGCACACACGCACGCACGCACACACACACACACACACACACACACACACACACACACACACACTCACACACGTCATCCTCCAGCTATTTTGTTGATGTTATTCTTTTCTGTCTCGGGAAGGTGGGCTACATGAGGAGGGACCTTGTCGTTGCGTCCTATGTTAACCACTTGCTGTCTCTCCTACTATGTTCCCTCAGTCACTCTGCGAGAGCTCTCTGCACTGAGGTGGCTATTTATAATTCAGTCAACCCGTTTCCCCACAGCACGTGCTCGTATTGATGGACTACCCCAGACGCAGTCACACCTGCACCCCCCCTCTCCCACGTCCAGGCACGTGTGCACACACACATTTTGTTAGGAATAGAAAAGAAACACTCGCACACAAATCCTACCACAATATAAGCGGTTACTCAACGAGTTAGCTCCGCCGTAGTCATCAATAATTCCAGACACACATTTTAATAATTCATGCACTGAATTATAGACCTGGACTCGGCCTGGACTTGGTTTTCCCTGTCTATGATGGTGTGCACTTCTCAGTGTTACGTGTACTTTGCATGTGTGTGTGTGTACTTTGCATGTGTGTGTGTGTGTGTGTGTCTGTGTCTGTGTCTGTGTCTGTGTGTGTGTGTGTGTGTGGGTGTGTGTGTGTGTGTGTGTGTGCGTGTGTGTGTGCTTGGCTGCGTGAGGTTTTAAACTGGCCTGTCTACTGTTGTTTATATGAATCTGCATTTTGTATGTGCGTGCACATTTGCGTCGGTACTTGCGTGGTTATGGAATGAATTATTTGTGTTGTACAAGGCAGGTAGACGGGTCGTACCCTACATTCAGTAGTGAACTTTCAGCTTTAGGAGCTACCTTATGGTGGATTCGTTTGTGTGAGTCTGTGAGTGCTTGTACACACATATCTGCTTCCTTATCTGAATGGTAAAATGAATCAAATGTATAAAGTAAGGACCATCAATGAAACACACTCAATCATGAAAGCACTAGGACACACTTATGGAATAAATTATGCAATTCTCAAATCTTGCAAACAGGAATCTCTGAAGGCACATGCGTTGTGCCAGTTTAATATACATGTACTAATGTGGTTTATTCAATTGTTCAAAGCGGATTGGAAACTTGAAGGTCTATGTTCCTTTTTATGTTATTTTGTCAAAATTGTTGTCTCTTGTTTTTCTAAGAGAAGAACAGGTATAGGAGTAAAATACCCCAGAAAGATGTAGCAGTAAAATGTTAAATGAAGACATCAAATCCGGGCGTACACTTAACATGGCAACTACATAACAAGTGCTCCAGAAGCTGCAGAAAAGAACAGTAGTGCAAATGTGACAGACTCGTTTAAAAAAGACTTCTAAACCAACACATAAACAACACTCGCAGACAGACACACACACGCACTTACACACATGCACACGCAGATGCACGCACACACATTTACCTCAACACTTTCCATTTCAGTCACTTAACAATTATGCTAAGGAAAGTAAATGGAAGCTGAAGCAGAGTAGTTTTTTGTGTAATGGCTATAATTTATACCTCCAAACTATTATCAAAGAACTGCTGCCACTTCCTCTTTGGTCGTTCCTTAATGGATTTAATGTTATTCCATTTTCTCAGAGTGTTGTTTTGAATGGTGTGCTCCAATTAAGGCCTGTTTCCATAGTTGTTCCAAGGTTAAGATCCTTTATCCCCAAAAAAAATCGAACCAGGGTCAAAGTTAGAGTTTTGGGGCCCTATTTTAACGGTCTGAAATGCAAGTGAGAAGCGCCAAGCCGTGTAGCTTTGTGGGCGGTTCTACGGCGATGTCGCTAGTTTACCGGCGCGAAAAATGACTCTTGCACCTCTTGCACCCGGCACAAATCTAAAAAGGGTTGGTCTGAACTATCTAACCGTAGGTTTGGTTTGGGCGTAACGTGCAATAAACCAATGAGAGTGCCAGCTCCCATCCCCTTTATGAGCCATGAGCGCATTTGAATCTGACGAGTTGATATTTTGACAGCGCGTCTGCAGTCTCCGATGAGACAGATCCACATGAATTTCAAACTTCAAATGGCTCAGTTTATGGCCAAATAATATGGCGTAATTCACACATGGAATAAGGTTTTCTTCCACAACTCCAGAAATACTGAGTCCTCAAACAAATTTCGGCAAAGAAAACTTATATGATATAACATATGATATACAGTAACTGTGGTTCTATTTAATGATATGACTGCAAAATAGCACCAGGGAACGTTTGCGCCAGAACACGCCTCCTCCTTTCACCCAACCGCCCCTTGGGGCGCAAGATCATTCCCTAATTTACCGAAGCGTGGCGCAGGAGGGAAAAGAACGCTCTGCGCCAGTTGCAAACTAGCAACGACACATGCGCCAGTGATTAAGTCATTTGCGCCGGATGCAAGATAGGGCCCTTGGTGTGTGTTTGTGTGCGGGGCAGCCATGCTACTTCCCACCCAAGTCTGTTCGGTTCACCTTGTTCATTTGCTTCCACTGTTACTGCCCTTATGCCGCAGTACGGTCTGTTGATAGCCTCAATTACAGAGTTAATTTACTGCACCTGTCCACAGAATGAGATGAGAAGCAGGGATTTGGCTGCTAAGTGGTGAGTGGAGAGTAGCAATACAGGAGTGGTAGCAGCGTCTGCTCCGGCCCGTGGAGTTGCATGTTGGGAAGCTCTGCGGTGAGATTATGTTTGGCTACAGAAGGGGTGGCTGACGGGGTAGTGCCCGTGATATTCTAATACTCATACGGATACCCGGAGCAGCACAGAGGTTACTGATTAGGTTAAGATGGGCTGCCGGGAGCTAAATTGTATAATGAATAGAGAAATCACGAGAGAGATTGCCTTGCATTTACAGTTCTGCAAAGATTGTGTCTATGCTCTAAGGGGCCTGTTGTGTCGAGAGATGATCAATTAATTAGTCTCTTTTGTTAGGCTGGTCGATGATCAAGGGGGGAGGCGATTGTATATCTTCCAAACAATATCAGTTTTCTTTATATTTGATGATGTTCTCATCACACAAAGAAGTCCAAATAGTGATCAAGTGTGAGCAATGGATGACAGATAAACCCAGATCAGATGTACGATTGTGCAAACAACTCTGCGGGAAGGGTCGTCCCCATAACAACACAGCCTATGAACGATGACCAAAACATCCTCCCCCCTCCACCCAGATCCTATGAACCCTGTAAACATGGAGCCAATAGAGAGCGAGAGATTATCACCATGCCTTTACCCAAGATGAATGACTGGCCTCTGACACAAAGGGCCATAACGATGATGACGTCCCTGTGTGTGCTGCCATCGTCAAAGTATACGAATGTAGGGAGGGATGTGGGAAGGTGCGTATATGATTGTGTGTGTGTATGCACACACACAATCATGCTTGTGTGTTGTTTTGTTGGCCCCGATGACGCATCTGCCCTGTTCATCCGGCCACCCCAGCCTCTCTCACTCCAGGCATTGCAATCTATTTACTTATTGGCCCAATCGATTTGACAAAGACCAATCAGCATGTAGGGTGACGTTTGTGTGTTGCTATATTTCAGCCTAGGTGTGCAGGCGGATGGAGTTGATTGTCCACTGAAGACATGACATTGACATGGTACGGCAAATCTGGAATTGAAACCATGACAAAAACACAATCCTCCTCTTTAGATACTCGTCCTTGTTTGGTCTGCTGTTGGCCGAGAGGATTCCTTCCTCAATGACTCGGCTGCCAAAACCATCTTGGTATATTCCACTCACGTAACGGTTGTGTTTGCTTTTATCCCCAGAGGCTTGGTAGCCCTAGGCTACTGTGGATGTTGTTTTCTTCTCATTCCCTCCACTGTGTGTGTGTGATTGTCATTGGTTGATGATAAGTAAGATTACTATTTTTCCTCTCTACGGCCGTGCTTCTTTTCCCTATGTGGAAAGCAATTTGCCGCCTATTAATTGTGCTTTCACACCAGAAGCGTAAATGTGCATATCACAAGGATGGCCGTTCCATTGATGAAAAGGAAGCTGCGTGTATGTGGACTAATTTGTTAATAACGCATCTAGTTCAGGTAGGTTAGAGATCTAAATGTTGATAACGACATATTTATGTTCATATTGCGAACCCCATCGTCCTCCATGCATCATATATTATACATCTTATTGGTTGCTGACAAACAATTACACTTTTGGATTATTACCAGGGGAAACTAAGGGGCAGCCGATTTGGCTTGCTAACCTTTCAAAGGTGCTGCAAGTGATTTCAGATAGAAGGGTACATGTCTTATGTTCAACATTGTGACGTGTTAACAAGCTTCGAGGTATGTTGATGTTACATCTACAACAGGTTTGAGTACTAGGTTCAACCAAGTAAAGAAGGACATGTCTTCTGCCTGGATGTAAAACCTTATGGTCGACATGATTCTCAAAATGTATTAACTGATATTAGAAAAAAGTATCTGTCTGAATATAGATATTTGTAAGTATGTCATAGCAATAGAAATGTGAAATAACAAATATGACGATGATATAATATGAAATTGAAAAATCTGATAATTTTCATGGTCAATACAATGAAACAAACAAACTTGTTCGCTATTTAGGAATGAATACATACACACATTTTCTTTTTAAGTAACAGATATAAGAATACAATACAATCTCAATCAAGAAACAATGTATTAAATAAACAAATACATACAAACAAATGAAAACATGAATAAAAAATGAATACCCCCATTGTGTACGAATGTCCATTTAGCTGCACTGTAAACATGCCCAGAGCTGCACCATCTCTTCTGCCGAAGTTAATTAGGTCAGTCAGGAGGGAGTTTTATTGATCTGCTCAGTTAATTGGTCGTTTAACTGTCCATCCCAAAGGCCCATTCACCAGCACAGCTCCTGTTACAGAACAATCCGTTTGCGGGCACGTCTGTAAATGTGTGTGCGTGTTAATGCACATGAGAGAAAGCAGGAATTTTGCACAAACAAATATGAGTCATATCTGTCTCGATTCAAATATGTATTTCTGTAATATGTATTTACTGGGGATTGTTGAAATGCTAAAAATAAATGTAAATTCTAAGTTTAGTTTTTGCTTTGGAAATGAATAGAGGGACCAGCTGGAGCAATCATTGGAAATTACATTTAGTGGTATGAAAGTTAAATATCACATTCGTCTTGAAACTAACTTATCTTCTGGTAGGATTATTCCTGTCACACAGTTAAAAGAACATGGTTAAAAGATTGAAAATAGAGATTGTTCCTGCAAAGTATTGATAGCAATGAGTCATAAGTGAATCAATCCGTCAATCTCTGAGCGTCAATATTGAGTTACATCAGACTATCAAATATATATATATGTTTTTCTGGTTCATTCTCTCTCTCTCTCTCTCTCTCTCTCTCTCTCTCTCTCTCTCTCTCTCTCTCTCTCTCACTCTCACTCTCACTCTCACACGCACACGCACACGCACACAAACACACGCACACACACGCAAGCACACTATCCATTTTCAGTAAATACTAAATCAATTCATCATATTCTTCATGTGTGTCAGTATACACTTAAAGTAGTATGTTTCATATTTCTGTGTATGTATATGTGTGTGTGTGTGCGTGTGCACATGTGGGTGTTAAACAGATAGTGTTACAGAAATCATGTTGACACACACAGATACACTACCAGGGAAGTGAATGCAGTGAACGCCTTAGTACTGCATTGTCGTGGTGGAAGATGGTTCAGATGGCCGCATGTTGGAGCGGGGGGCCCGGACTATGAGAGACACAGATAGACAGACAGACCCAGCAGACAGACGGTCAGAGACGATCATTTGGTAGTGAGATATCATGTCATTCCCCTGTGTCCCCATATCACCTATATCAGCTTTAAAAAAGAACAGAAGACGAGAAACATGTATGAAACTGGAGTGCGTGGTACGAAACCAGTGACTTGTGATCGGTGAATTATTTAGTAGTCTGAAAGCCTCTCCACCGACCTACGGTAAGGCCTATTGCCTTGGGGCCCTGTGATTCACATACAGTACGATATAATCTTGCCTGAAACCCAGAACTTCTGACAGGACCAGCAGCAGCGCCACAGAGGAGCAGACACCGTGTGAAGTTCCCCTGTAAGAAATGGTCACTGTTCCTAGCAGATGAAAAGGAACAAGATATCTGGTCGCCCTTGTGTGTAGTTAAAAGTCTCAAATGAATCAAGGGGTTTACCGCCAATCGACGCACATTATCACAAAGGCCCAAGCAAGCATGCACACCAATTGTCGTTGGGGTGAGACGTCACAATGGATTCTCAGAGAGTGAAACAACCGTGATGTTTCACATCACCATGGCATTTTTCAGATTATAAATCATGCTAAAATAATATCACAATTGCTGTCAGGAAAGATCAGACATCAGGCAGCTGCAAGGCATAGCCGGAACCACAGAGGACGGTGACTGATGAATTCATTCATGAAGAGAGCTGACAATCTAGTACTCCACTAATGTATGCAGATTATTTACGTCGGCTGCGATAGAGGTCATCCAGACACTTCTTAATTCAGCAAAGCAAAGTTTGATCTATGTTAGGACTCTGGTTCGACTCAACATTACCACTCCCCTTATTGGATCGTAAATTACTCTGTCCGATTTTCATCAGCCGTACCATTGGCTTCTTTTAATGTTTTCAGTTACCCCCGCATTGGCCATATACAATATATACACCCACTTCTTCAAATGTATTTCTGTTTCTTTTGCAGAAACAGGTAAATACTAATGGTTTTGCTTCGCTTACGCACATGGCTTGTGTCAAATGGTTGACTCTGAGACTTTTACTTTCTCAATCTGGAAATATCACCTCACTTTCATCTTGAAACGTCGGTCGTCACTTCAGCTGAAAACTGAAAAACCATGGCAACGCAAACATGATAGAAAAGAAGATACACACCAGAACAAATAAAATGAACTGGATGGACAAGTATGTAATCGTACTGTGTGGTGTGCGGCTTAGCTCTCCTGCTTTCTACATGGATGACATCGATTGTATATTGTTTCATATTCATACACCACATTTTAAGTAAAAACCGACATTCTGATGCACTTTCAATGCGATTGACACGGTAAACAATATGTCACAACAGTGGATTCTCAAAGCAGTAGAGCGACTACTACGCCTTTCTGCAAGGCTAGCGGGGGCCCTTGGGAGGCGGTGCACAGCTCTCCTACCACCGTGTCCGCATCACACAGAACCAGACATGGGCGTCACACGGTGACACCTCAGTGAAGAAGCCCCCACCATGGTTCACTCCCCACTCCTAGTGGGGAGTGAACCATGGTGGGGGCTTCTTCACTAGGTTCCTAGTCTGATCCCCGGCTCCTCCTAGCCGAGTGTCGAGGTGTCCTTGAGCAAGGCGTCTAACCCTAACTGCTCCCGACGAGCTGGCTGTCGCCTTGCATGGCTGAAACCGCCGTCGGGGTGTGAATCTGTATGTGTGTGAATGGGTGAATGTTAGGCCATATTGTGTGCTTTGGATAAAAGCCCTGTATAAATGCAGTCCATCCGAGGGACTTTCCCGATCTACATACTAGCATTTGAAGGCATTTGATGAGCAGCGTTTGGATAACAACTGCTTTAGAACCATGTCAGTGGGAAGCAGCATGAATGATCTGTACAAGCAGTGATACATGAGCATCGGATTTAATGAGGCAATGAATGATCTCCACATTACAATCTGGAATCTCCGAAGAGGCTAAATGATCGCAAATCTTCTGAAACTGATGTAAGCCAAGGATAGCTGTCCTCTCGCTTCATATTAACATGTTATTGCTTTTTCCCAAACTTTGTTTTCAGGTAATTATGGTTATGTTTGAACCACTTATTCTCACAAAGGTAGTACATTTCTGAGGTCGGTTTATTTTGATCAGATTGATGTAGAAATCGTGTCTCTTTGAATGACATGTGCTTTCTCATTCCTCTCCCCTCTTCACACCTTGCTTCCAGCCTGGTCTCCTCCAGCATTACTCTGCTTGTGTGGTCTCAAATCCCTTCCCTTTCTTTCTCCTGTGTTTTTTCTCTCAGCCTGCTTTCCAGGTTCTCTCTACTTTCCATAACCTCCTCCCTCTCTCTCATATCCTATTGTCTCTCTGCATCTAACATTACATTCTTTCCTTTCATTTCTCCTTCCTCTGTTTCTCAGTCCGCAATGTGGATCTGAATTACAGATGTGTCTCTCAAACATGAATGTACTGTGGTAATTGCATTGTTCAAATTACATCAGGCCAGTTTGTGTTTGTGTTGAACAGTGCAGGGACATAATGTAATTCCAATCATTGGCATAGTGGGCATTACCTGCTCTTCCTCTTTCATCTCCATCATCTTGTCTTTGTTTTTCCCTCATCTTAAAAACATATAGGGAAACCTCATTTTAAATTGAATTTCAACCCTTGAAACAAACTGAGCTGAAGAAGACCATTTCAACTTTGGTGGAAGGTTTATCAGTCTACCACCTGAAGTGAAACTAACTAGCCGGCATCGTGATGGACGGCCACTGTTTAATGTAGCGCAAGAGCACTGGAGCTACTCGTCAGATGATGTCTGGGGATAAACTGCAGGCAGTTCACTAGTGAAGTATTCTAGTTGCCACATCTGTATAACGCTATGCTTGGATTCAGCTGCCTGTCCGGGTTGTTGATACAACCAAAGAGCCACAGTGTTTGTATGGATGACAACATCATCCACTCTACCTACCCACAAACAAGATCCTCCACGTCACCCGACCACACCATCATACACACCACCCATCCATCATTTAAGAACCTCCACCCAACCTACCCTTGGGTGGTTGGGTGCGCTTAGATCCTCCACTCTACCCATACACAAGATTCACCTACTAGGGGTGGAACTGTTCAGAAAAATATACATATCACTGTTTTGGGGTCCTTTTGGGTCGGTATGGTATGTGTTTGGTAAGCAGGGGGCCTGACGGTGCCTGTCAAATAATATAAATCCATTCCATTTTTTTTACTCTACATTGATACAAACTGAGACTAGCGAACCAAACGGTTTCAGATGTCTTACTTGAACTGTTCCATCCCTACCACCTACTCATACACACACAGATCCTTATGAGGGAATACAATATCCACTCCACTCCATTCCACTCACCCAGCCACCTACCCACACCCGAGATCATCAACTCCACCCTCACACAAGATATTGTACCACAAACCCCGCGTGGTACAATATCTTTGCAGCACTAAAGTTAAGGCAATTATTTCAAGCAAATTGACTTTCAATAAATACACCTCCGAAAAGAATACAGAGGTCTGGACCTTGATGTCCTCAAAACGGTGGACACGGCCATGCAATTAGTCCCACAGATAAGCACTTTCAGATTGGGGTACTGAAGGCCCCTCGAGGGGGGCGTCATCCGTAACCTCGAGGACATCTACCGCCGGGGAGGAGCAGGTAGCAGGAGAACGGTACTACATGCTCACGGCCAGCACAGCGAGGCTCAGACATGATTCTCATGGTCCATCTGGTTCCGTAAAGGGGCCATTGCCCCAGGCCTGGCCAAAGTTCCCCCTTGCAGGAACTGCAACGATACACCCCACATTCAAAACACAGGATGAATCCCTTTTGCATCGCTTGGCTTTTGTTTTTCTTCAGCACATAGCAAACACACATCCACATCCACAACTAGTTACATTTGACCTTCTCAATGTCAGTATTGTAAATAAAAATGCCCTTTATATTTTGTTTCTGAAACAATAGCGCTTGGCCAAATCCAAAACCGTGCTATAAACTAATGCACAATGAAGCGTGTGAGAGTGGCTGTGTTGGAGTGTGAGTGAGTGTATGCGTGTGTGTGTTTTTGGTTGTAAGTCTGCATCAATATGGGTGTGTGAGTTTGTCATGGTGAATGGTTTGTCATTGATTGCACTGGCTGCTATGAGGCAATCTGATGAAAAGGAGTGAATGATGAATCTAAAAAAGCATGGGAGAATGATAAATGGCAAACAGGACAAGATTGATACGTAAAAGACTGAAAGCAACTGTATTTTGTATTTCTTTGTTTGTGTGTGTGTGTGTGTGTGTGTGTGTGTGTGTGTGTGTGTGTGTGTGTGTGTGTGTGTGTGTGTGTGTGTGTGTGTGTGTGTGTGTGTGTGTGCGCGTGTGTGTGTGTGTGTGTGTGTGTGGCCATGGGTATGAATGTGTGATATGTGTGTGAGAGAGTCAGCATGATAGTAAAAATATGAATGCAATGTAGTACCACAGCTTTCTTAAAGCTAAACATAGCTTCAAGGTAAATACTGAAAGATAAAATAGCTGTAGATCAAGGACTAACAAAAGGGTGGACAGACAGACAAGCACGCTGATAGATAGATCGAAAGAAGTGATTGCAGGTTGTGTTTACACAGATGAAGAGATGGGCAAAGAATGGAGCTCAACAAGCAGTGGCATTGGAGTGGCAGAAGAGTAGGAAATCTGTCTTTGTGCCAAACAACTTGTGTTACCAGCCCGTGTAATAAAACTGAATGGCAAGACGTTGCATCCATGGCTTACACTGAAACTCATGTACACTGAATAGTGGGAAGTGGAAGTGAAAAGTATACATAGCCTATCGGCAAGGCAGTGTCAGGCTGCTCCTCTATGACAATTGGGTCCAAATTCATTACAAGTCGCTTTAGGATCTGTAAACTTATGAGGAGGATCTCAACAGAGCAGCAAGCTTTTAAACATGGAGGAATTAAATTGAGCTATGATTTGTTGTTTTTTCAGTCAAGTAATTATACCACGAGCATCTTCAATATGTGATATTGAAGGTGAACGCAGCTGCACGTTTCGTTTTTTTCAAGAACACTTTTCTCTTAATATCACCCTGACTAAGTTAAAACCTGCCACGTCTGGGTTGCATGTAAAAAGGATAAAGCTGACTGGAGATATGGGGGGACGAAAACATAAATGAGGGGGAACTCTATAGTTTTAGCACATCCAAGGGGAAGAATGAATAAGAGTGACTAAACGGAAATGGAGAAAAATAAATAAGGGGGAACCTTTTCATTTTTAACACATCTTATGGAAAGAATGAATATAAGTGACTAAACGTTATGTGAATAAAACGTTACATTCACCTCGTCCATGATCATTTTTTCTGCTCGAGGCATCTAAAATAGGCTTTCACTGGCAATGGGGGTGAAGACAACTCCCCAACCAACCACAGTTCCCCAAGTACTTCACAACGTCATCAAACCATGACTTTTGCTTTAGTTTTGACTGAGAGACCCCTAGCAGCAAAAATATTATTGTATTACTTTGATACCGTTTTTTTATCGTGCACAAAATAACAATATAGGGTTTTACTAAACCCTCACCCGGTGTTGGTAAAAGGGTGCCAAAGTTGGTTTCAGGTTTGGAAGGATCGGATAAACCTGACACGAGCTATGGGGAGAGAAGAGGACTGAAATAGGGGAATATTATTTGGTATCAGACTCAGTACAACAGTGAATGTGTCCTCAATTGTGAAGAAACGTATGGAGGAAGAGAGCAGAGATGGTGTGTTTTTTTTCTTCACTTTTTCACACATTTTTAATTAAATATCAAATCGAAATCTTAAATCCAAATCTAAATTGACATCCTAAATTGAAATCAACATTTTATATCTAAATCTAAATCTTATATCTTAATCCTAAATGTAAAGCTAAATCTAAATACATTTTATTTCTAAATCTTATTTCTAAATTTGAAATCTAAAAATCCTAAATCTAAATGATAAATCTTTGATCTAAATCCTAAATATAAATCCTAAATATTATATCTAAAGCCTAAATCTAAATCTAAACCTTAAATAATGAATCCTAAATCTAAATCTAAATTTCCTGTCCAATGCACGTTAGGATTTAGTTTTAGGATTTCAATATAAAATGTAGCATTTCGATTTCGATTTTGAATTTAGATTCAGCATTTAGATTTAGATATAAAGTTTTAAATTTATTGATACGATTTTGCTTCAGATTTAGCGGTTTGATTAAGGAATTAGATTTGATATAAGATTTAGATTTATCATAGAATTCCTATTGTATCAATGTGAAAAAGGGACAGGAATATTGCAGAGCATTTTGGAGGGGTGTTTCTTTGCTCGATTTATAAATGAGGGGGTTTTCATGAGCAGGGACTTTCAGGGATGAAGAACTCTGTTGTTGAGTTCTTGGAGGACACCTTGTCTGCTAGAAATTGATATTAGGGAGGAGAAGGGGGGGTTGAGGATGCGAGTAAATAATGCTGTACAACAGACAGGTAGAAAAGGGGGGTTCAAAGACAGGTGGTGAATAGGTAAGTAGTTGGGGGACCTGGTCTTTCTCTAGAATGGAGGAACCTATGTACAGGTGCTGGTCAAATTATTAGAATATCATGAAAAAGTTGATTTATTTCAGTAATTATATTCAGAACGTGAAACTTACATATTATATCAATTCATTACACACAGAGTGATATATTTGAAATGTTTATTTCTTTTAATTTGGATGATTAGTACTGACAATTACTGAAAATCCCAAATTCAGTATCTCAGAAAATTAGAATATTAGTTACGACTAGTACAAAAAATGATTTTTTAGAAATGTGGGCCAACTGAAAAGTATGAACATGGAAAGTTTCAGCATGTATGGCAATCAATACTTAGTTGCAGCTCCTTTTGCCTGAATTGCTGCAGCAATACGGCGTGGCATGGAGTCGACCAGTCTGTTGCACTCCTCAGGTGTTATGAGAGCCCAGGTTGCTTTAATAGTGGCCTTCAGCTCTTCAGCATTGTTGGGTCTGGCATCTCGCATCTTCCGCTTCACAATACCCCATAGGTTTTCTATGGGGTTAAGGTCAGGTGAGTTTGCAGGCCAATCAAGAAGAGGGATACCATGGTCCTTAAACCAGGTACTGGTAGATTTGGCACTGTGTGCAGGTGCCAAGTCATGTTGGAAAATGAAATCGTCACCTCCATAAAGTTGGTCCGCGGCAGGCAGCATAAAGTGTTCTAAAACTTCCTGGTAGACTGCTGCATTGACCCTGGACCTCAGGAAACACAGTGGACCAACAGCAGCAGATGACATGGCACCCCAGACCATTACTGACTGTGGAAATTTTACACTGGACTTCAGGCAACGTGGATTCTGTGCCTCTCCTGTCTTCCTCCAGACTCTGGGACCTTGATTTCCAAAGGAGATACAAAATTTACTTTCATCTGAAAACATAACTTTGGACCACTCAGCAGCAGTCCAGTCCTTTTTGTCTTGAGCCCAGGCGAGACGCTTTTGACGTTGTCTCTTATTCAAGAGTGGCTTTACACGAGGAATGCGACAGCTGAAGCCCATATCTTGCATACGTCGGTGTGTGGTGCTTCTTGAAGCACTGACTCCAGCTACAGTCCACTCTTTGTGGATCTCCCCCACATTTTTGAATCGGTTTTGTTTGACAATCCTCTCCAGGGCGCGTTTATCCCTCTTGCTTGTACACTCTTTTCTACCACATCTTTTTCTTCCCTTCGCCTCTCTATTAATGTGCTTGGACACAGAGCTCTGGGAACATCCAACCTCTTTGGCAATGACCTTTTGTGTCTTGCCCTCCTTCTTTAAAGTATCAATGGTCATCTTTTGGACAGTTGTCAAGTCAGCAGTCTTCCCCATGATTGTGTGTCATACAGAATCAAAACGAGAGACCATTTAAAGGCTTTTCCAGGTGTTTTGAGTTAGTTAGCTAATTAGAGTGTGGCACCAGGTCTCTTCAATATCTGACCTTTTCACCATATTTTAATTTTCTGAGATGTTGAATTTAGGGTTTTCATTGGTTGTCAGCTATAATCATCTTCTTTTTGGCAAAAAACACTTATAATGTATCAGTCTGTTTGGAATGAATGTATACATTCTACAGGTTTGACTTTCTAAATGGAATTAATGAAATAAATCAACTTTTTCATGATATTCTAATAATATGACCAGCACCTGTATATGTTGTTGTACTTTCTACTGCAGCCTGTGCATTGAAAGAAAGCTAAAGGATAGACAAAATCATAATTCATAATTCCCACAAACAAAAAGTGCCTGCTGCAGATAGCTGTTGCTCCCTTGGAGAGCATTGCAGCACAAAGTGTTTCATGGTGGTCTTAGCAGACTATTTCACTGCTGATCAACACTACGAATGCTGGTAACGAATAAATTGTTGAATTATTTCCATTGGTCATTCTCAGTGGTGGCTGGCAATCGAACATGTTGGTGGGGCACAGTAACAGACAGGGGGTCTGAGGTTCCCCCCCCCCCCCCATATATTTTTTTTAATTTAATAGATTTGATTTCCTGTATTCTGGTGCATTTTGGGGATGGCCACTACCTATTTACCTACTTTTCATTCAGATTCATAGCCTACATCCTGACTTGCAGGGACTGGACAAGCTTACACTGCATATACAGACCTACTTCATGGCCATTCCACCAGCCATTGCTATTTGACCCATTGTTGTTATTCTGATATTGAGACAAATCATGATCACTGTCCTATAGCGTCCATTTTTTGTGAGTCTCAATGTCTACTTCAAATGCAGTTAGAAATATGGGACAGTTGCTTCATTTTGTTTATATGCTACAGGCCGAAAGACTAAATTAACGCGTAACTTATTGCTCCTTTTAAGTATAACATTGCTTGGGGAGTCCAATTCCTCCACTGAAAAGGGTGGAAAGTGCTTACAACTCTCTGCTAGGTAGCGATCTATGACACTGTTGTTTTTTATTGGTCGTCATGAAAAAAACCATAAGGGGTAACACTGTTGTTTTTGATTGGTCGTCATGAAAAAAACAAAAGGGGTAACACTGTTGTTTTTTATTGGTCGTCATGAAGAAAAACATAAGGGGTAACACTGTTGTCTTTGTCAAATAAAATATAAGGGGTAACACTGTCGTTTTTCATCAGTTTTCATGATAAAACCATAAGGGGTAACACTGTCGTATTTTATTGGTCGTCATGAAAAAAAACATAAGGGAAATAATAGAAAAACACGTACATTTTAATGTCATGTATATCCTCTTTATTGATGATTGATCATTGTGTGTTGTCATCGCCTCAGTGGTGCAGTGGAGTCATATATAACCACAGAAATATTTAAAATATAAATCTCAGTGCGAAGTGGAGAGAGCTGTGAGCTACCCCCCTGGAGACCGGGATTGAAGTCCGGTTGATGTCCTCTGTTGGAAGACTCTTATCTCTATTTCATGAGAATTATAAAGTCAAGTATAACCATTGTGTTGCCTGTATTCAGTGTCTTGATGGTGCATTGATAAGTTCGGAGGTTAATACTCCAAACAGCTCAGGTTCGGATCCCTGCAAAAATGTCGATAGGGGTACCACAGTTATTTTTTATTGGTCTTCATGAAAAACAACATTGTCTTTGTCAAAAAAAAATATAAGTCATTTTTTAATTGGTTGTCATGAAAAAAAACATTGGGGTTAACACTGTTGTTTTTCTTTGGTCGTCATGAAAAAAACCACAAGGGGTAACACTGTTGTTTTTATTGGTCGTCATGAAAAAAAACATAAGGGGTAACACTGTTGTTTTTATTGGTCGCCATGAAAAAAAACATAAGGGGTAACACTGTTGTTTTTTATCGGTCGTCATGAAAAAAAAACATAAGGGGTAACACTGTTGTTTTTTATCGGTCGTCATGAAAAAAAACACAAGGGGTAACACTGTTGTTTTTGTCGGTCGTCATGAAAAAACCATAAGGGGTAACACTGTAGTATTGTATTGGTCGTCATGAAAAAAAACATAAGGGAAATAATAGAAAAACACAGATACATTTTAATGTCATGTATATCCTCTTTATTGATGATTGATCATTGTGTATTGTCATCGCCTCAGTGGTGCAGTGGAGTCATATATAACCACAGACATTATTCTATTATAAATATCAGTGGGAAGTGTAGAGAGCTGTGAGCTAACCCCCTGGAGACCGGGGTTCAAGTCCGGGTGATGTCCTCTGTTGGAAGACTCTTAACTCTATTTCATGCGAATTATAAAGTCAAGTATAAACATTGTGTTGACTTTATTCAGTGTCTTGATGGTGCTTTGATAAGTTCGGAGGTTAATACTCGAATCAGCGCAGGTTCGGATCCCTGCAAAAACGTTGACAGGGGTAACACTGTTATTTTTTATTGGTCTTCATGAAAAACAACATAAGGGGTAACACTGTTGTCTTTGTCTAATAAAATATAAGTAATTTTGAATTGGTCGTCATGAAAAAAAACATTGGGGGTAACACTGTTGATTTTCTTTGGTCGTCATGAAAAAAACCACAAGGGGTAACACTGTCGTTTTTATTGGTCGTCATGAAAAAAAACATAAGGGGTAACACTGTTGTTCTTATTGGTCGTCATGAAAAAAAACATAAGGGGTAAACCTGTCGATATTGATCAAATAAAACATAGGGGGTAACACTGTTGTTTTTCTTTGGTCGTCATGAAAAAAACCATAAGGGGTAACACTGTTGTTTTTCTTTGGTCGTCATGAAAAAAAACACAAGGGGTAACACTGTTGTTTTAATAAAATGAAACATGAGGGGTAACACTGTCGTTTTTATCAAATGAAACATAAGGGGTAGCACTGTCGTTTTTTATCGGTCCTCATGAAATAAACATAAGGGGTGACACTGTCGTTTTTATCAAATGAAACATGAGGGGTGACACTGTCATTTTTCTTTGGTCGTCATGAAAAAAACCATAGTGGGTAACACTGTTGTTTTTGATTGGTCGTCATGAAAAAAAACACAAGGGGTAACACTGTTGTTTTTTATTGGTCGTCATGAGGAAAAACATAAGGGGTAACACTGTTGTTTTTTATCGGTCGTCATGAAAAAAAAACATAAGGGGTAACACTGTTGTTTTTTATCGGTCGTCATGAAAAAAAACACAAGGGGTAACACTGTTGTTTTTGTCGGTCGTCATGAAAAAACCATAAGGGGTAACACTGTAGTATTGTATTGGTCGTCATGAAAAAAATACATAAGGGAAATAATAGAATAACACACATACATTTTAATGTCATGTATATCCTCTTTATTGATGATTGATCATTGTGCATTGTCATCGCCTCAGTGGTGCAGTGGAGTCATATATAACCACAGACATATTTCTATAATAAATCTCAGTGGGAAGTGTAGAGAGCTGTGAGCTAACCCCCTGGAGACCGGGGTTCAAGTCCGATTGATGTCCTCTGTTGGAAGACTCTTATCTCTATTTCATGAGAATTATAAAGTCAAGTATAACCATTGTGTTGACTTTATACAGTGTCTTGATGGTGCATTGATAAGTTCGGAGGTTAATACTCCAAACAGCTCAGGTTCGGATCCCTGCAAAAACGTTGACAGGGGTACCACTGTCATTTTTTATTGGTCTTCATGAAAAACAACATAACTGTTGTCTTTGTCAAATAAAATATAAGTAATTTTTAATTGGTCGTCATGAAAAAAAACATTGGGGGTAACACTGTTGTTTTTCTTTGGTTGCCAATAAAAAAAACACAAGGGGTAACACTGTCGTTTTTATTGTTCCTCATGAAAAAAAACATAAGGGGTAACACTGTTGTTCTTATTGGTCGTCATGAAAAAAAACATAAGGGGTAACACTGTTGTTTTTTATCGGCCGTCATGAAATAAACATAAGGGGTAAACCTGTCGATATTGATCAAAGAAAACATAGGGGGTAACACTGTTGTTTTTTATCGGCCGTCATGAAATAAACATAAGGGGTAAACCTGTCGATATTGATCAAATAAAACATAGGGGGTAACACTGTTGTTTTGCTTTGGTCGTCATGAAAAAAACCACAAGGGGTAACAGTGTCGTTTTAATCAAATGAAACATGGGGGGTAACACTGTCGTTTTTATCAAATGAAACATAAGGGGTAGCACTGTCGTTTTTTATCGGTCGTCATGAAAAAAACATAAGGGGTAACACTGTCATTTTTTATTGGTCTTCATGAAAAACAACATAAGGTTGTCTTTGTCAAATAAAATATAAGTAATTTTTAATTGGTCGTCATGAAAAAAAACATTGGGGGTAACACTTTTGTTCTTATTGGTCATCATGAAAAAAAACATAGGGGGTAAAATTGTTGTTTTTTATCGGCCGTCATGAAATAAACTTAAGGGGTAAACCTGTCGATATTGATCAAATAAAACATAGGGGGTAACACTGTTGTTTTTCTTTGGTCGTCATGAAAAAAAACACAAGGGGTAACAGTGTCGTTTTAATCAAATGAAACATAAGGGGTAACACCAGGGGCGGACTGGGACAAAAAATCGGCCCGGACATTTTGAACCAGACCGGCCCACTAAATTCGATAACACACCTTTTCAGTCTTTTTGGTCTCTCGAATGTCTACACCAACCAGGCTTTTAGCTAGCAGGGCGTCTGCCCTATAGTCTACTAAAAAATAAGAAGAAATGGGACGCCCTACTTTTAGGCAGGACGGCCTAAAGACGCCCTATTTTTCTCCCGTTTTACCTGTTAACTTTGCTGAATGTGATCAAAATTCACCGTTTCAGTCGCTTCAGTGCTTAGCGAAGTCTAGAATCATACATATGCCCTGCCAATTAGAAAATAGCATTGCTGTATTCCCGCTACAACAACGTTACATCATGATTCCAACGAAACATTGATTCACGGGCTCGCAGAAGCTACAGAAGACAGCTGTCTCACCGCACGTCACTGAACCTACTACTTTATGAGTTCAACAAGAGTTTGTGTGTTAAGGTGGTGGTCTTAATTAATCTAAATTCAATACAATACAATATACATCATACACTTTAAAGTTGTGCAGAAAGTTGTTTCTTTTTGTTAAAGTTGTTACTTGAATTTTGTACCTTGTTACCTAGTTTCAGTTACACTCACTGTTATTATGTATTAAATTACTAAACATATAAATAAATCAGTGTAATTGCAATATTACCTAAAAACGATCAAGTGCTGTACAAAAAATCCTAGCTAAAAGCCTGACTCCAACTGTGCAACTATTTTCCACATACCTCTTAAGCCATGCAATGAGTTAATAGCAATCAGTGAGAGTGGACGCATTATACACTTCCAAAAGGTGTTATTTATTAACAAAAAAAGTATACTCCACGTCCATTACAGTAATGGGTAGAGTTCATCCGACTGGGTGTGTACCTGCGTTTAATAGAAGAGAGAGACAAAAAATAGAAGACAAAGACAAAGAATAGAAAAGAGAATAAATGATGGATCAGATGTTACTCTACTGTATCAAGAGTAGTACCCACTAAATTGTGAACTGAATTCATTTTTGTGGTGGAGGTGGTGTGGTTCCCGCCGCATCTTGCAGCACTTCGCACGCCAGTGCTACCACTGTTTTCACGTCTTCATAAATGAACATCATAACATCATCATACAGTACACCATGGCACATAAATGACACCACCCTATCCTGGGCGGTGGGCTGTCGGACTAATGACTTTCTTGTTGTCGGAGTATAGGGCTATCATAATTCGGTATCTGGACCGCGCACCAATGGGCTAACGGGCTAGCCCACCACTCAAACACACAACATTAGAGTGTAGGCTAACGGCTGGATGTTTCAGAGTAGGGTAGGCTGAGGGCTAGCAACAGCTACAGACTTGTCTTGTATTTACAATGCAAACGAACTTGGCCATAGAACATAGGTCCTAAGTCAAACATATTTTAGAGACGTTTTAATTCATGATCAGTAAGCTTACTGTAGGTCGTTGTATCGTATCGCCACCAGCATCACTGGGCCTCATGAGCGCATGCGTAGAACTGGGTGCCTCGTTGCGTGTATGTATCGGATTCCAAATTCTCTACCTCAATCCGCACAGTTGAGAACACTTCGGCTGTGTAAGAACCAATTTAGAGGTGTTTATTAATAAGATGGAGATCTTTTCTTACTTTGGACTTCCGAAGTCTGTAAAACACATATTAGAAGACACTTAAAAAAAAATCGAAAAATAGTCACCATGAGTGTGAAGACCGATTGCGAGTAGCAGTATAAAACTGGACAGTCAGTCAGTCAGTGCGATTAAGATAGGTATAGCTCTTGGAGAAAATTACGCTTGTGCCGCTGTGTTAATCATTTCGGCTGATGCGATGATGGGCCGGTACATGATAGTGATGGGCCGGTGGGATTATATTTTCGGCCATCGGCCCACCGGGGATGTCCCCGGTATTCCCGATGGCCAGTCCGCCCCTGGGTAACACTGTCGTTTTTATCAAATGAAACATGAGGGGTGACACTGTCATTTTTCTTTGGTCGTCATGAAAAAAACCATAAGGGGTAACACTGTTGTTTTTATCGGTCGTCATGAAAAAAACATAAGGGGTAACACTGTCGTATTGTATTGGTCGTCATGAAAAAAAGCATAAGGGAAATAATAGAAAAACACACATACATTTTAATGTCATGTATATCCTCTTTATTGATGATTGATCATTGTGTATTGTCATCGCCTCAGTGGTGCAGAGGAGTGAACTCTGCCTAACTCACTGGGGACTGCGGCTCAATTTCTGTGGAAAACACATTTTCTTTAATTTGAAACGTAATGCTATCATGTCTATTGCATTGTCATATATAACCACAGACATATTTAAATTATAAAATCTCAGTGGGTTGTGGAGAGAGCCGTGAGCTAACCCCCTGGAGACCGGGCTTGAAGTCCGGTTGATGTCCTCTGTTGGAAGACTCTTATCTCTATTTCTTGCAAATTATAAAGTCAAGTATAACGATTGTGTTGACTTTATTCGGTGTCTTGATGGTGCATTGATGAGTTCGGAGGTTAATACTCTAAACTGCTCAGATTTGGATCCCTGCAAAAACGTCGACAGGGGTACCACTTTCGTTTTTTATTGGTCGTCATGAAAAGAAAACATATCAAAAAAATAAATAAATTGTCCTTGTCAAATAAAATATAAGGGGTAACACTGAGAACACACTGTCGAAATGTATCGAATAAAACATAGGGGCTAACACTGTCGTTTTTATCAAATGAAACATAAGGGGTAACTCTGTCGTTTTTTATCTGTCGTCATGAAAAATCCATAAGGGGTAACACTGTCGAAATGTATCGAATAAAACATAGGGGCTAACACTGTCGTTTTTATCAAATGAAACATAAGGGGTGACACTGTCGTTTTTTATCGGTCGTCATGAAAAAAAACATAAGGGGTAACACTGTCGTTTTTTATCGGTCGTCATGAAAAAAAACATAAGGGGTAACACTGTTGTTTTTTATTGGTCGTCATGAAAAAAAAAACAAGGGGTAACACTGTTGTTTTATATCGGTCGTCATGAAAAAAACATAAGGGGTAACACTGTCGTTTTTATCAAATGAAACGTAAAGGGTAACACTGTATAGAATAGAATAGAAACACATGCACACACACACACACACACACACACACACACACACACACACAAAAAAGTTGGGTTTGTGCTTATCGGGACTTTTTGAGAAAATTTGAGAGCAGCTTGATGACAGCCTCCTGAGTGCCGCTACACCGTTTGAATTATGAGGACACCAGAGGTGTCCTCATAATCCGGTGGTGTCCTCATAGAGTAAGTAGGTATCCGACAAAATGTCCCTTTAAACCACAGGAACAAACACACACACACACACACACACACACACACACACACACCAATCAATGGATCCGACCGGGATTTCCGTTGCGACGGGTTTCCTCCATCAGCGACTTATACAATAAACAAATTATGTAAAACAAAACCCCTCTTTCATTTTAAAATAATAGTATGCAAATATGTTGAATAGGCCTCCATCTTCGTTATACTTTTAAAATGTTCCTATATAGCCTATTTTATAGCTTACACACTGATATTTTAAAACAGAAATGCGAAATGCATCCTGGGATATTTAACGATCCCAAGTCCACACCATGGACATATTGGGCTAGCGGCTAGCCCCACCAGGAAGAAAAATAATCTCCGTTCACTTCAACAGAGAAACACTCTGAGCATGCGCATTTCAATGTTTCCAGTCCAATACACATTGCATTGGGCTGGTGGGGCTTGCACCTCCAGACGAACTCAGCCAGAAGAAGCAAGCCAGGGTCGACTAAAAGTTAAATAAAAGCGCCAAACTTGTTAGTTTATAGTACTTTCTGGGGAGATTATTTTTTATATATATATATATATGTAAAAATATATATATTCTATTTTTTATATATATATTTTTTTTCATTTTCATTTTCTTTTCTTTTTTTCTTGCGAGAGTAGCGACTTGCCCCTAATGACCAGTCGCCATTTAGAATTGTTGGTCCTCCTCATTTTTTTCCGGTCAATGACCGGTAATAACCGACTCTGCTAAAAACCGGCCTAACTTTCACCGTCAAGACCGAACCCCTTCTTCTTCGCACGGCTGTGAACTTCCGGAACATTCGCTAGTTAGATTTTCTCAAACAGCAGTTTCAAGTACGGGTAGCATAGAACTAACGTTAGCCAAGTGGGGGCTCCATGATTGCTAAATCTAATGAGAGAGGTAAAATTGCCATTAAGGAAGGAAAGCATAGTATGCTTTGCGACTGTGCTTCGCAGTATGCCTTGCGAAACCCAGTATGCCTTTCGAAACACCTCGTGATTGGTCGATGAAAAGCTACCAGGAACGTCTAATGGGCGTTCTTGTGTCATGACGGAAACGCCTAAGCCTGCAGCTGGACCCTTCTCAAACTGAAGGCAACTATCCTCTATCTCAGTTTTTCCCAGGTCTTTCGGATGAGTTTTAGTGGAGGAGAGGAAACAGTTCTGTTTATTTCCCTCTATCTCTTTATAATAAGTTATTCATTCATAATGTGTGCATAACATTGTAAAGAGGGGGGGAGGAAAGACATAAAATAACATAAAATACATAAAATATATTTAGTAAACAAAACAATAATACTGGTTGACAAATGGCATCCCACACATGTATACAATAGATACCGTTTGACTGTGCCAGTAATTTGGAATGATGTCCAGGTTTATGAGGGAATACAGGGTAGTGATGCCTGATCTCAAGCCAAATGTCTAGCCAGACAAGTGATCAGTATTGTAAATATGATACAGCTGAAAAAGTCAATGAAACATTAGAAACTACTGAATGACTTCAGTGTTGTATTAAATCTATCTGTGAGCATGGCCGGGGGGGGGGGGGTTACATCACATGGAGAGGCTCCAACAAAAGCCGTAGAGAGCAGTAGTGGAAATGTAATACCCGTACAGAGACTTACAAGGATCACCCTTTCTTTCGATATCTCCAAACAGACGTGCACGTGCATACACACACATGCATGCACACAGCCACACACACATCCATCCAGAAAAATACAGTGTATGTTAACGGTGCATTGTGTAAAATTGAGGTGGCCACTAGCGGTGAAGTTGCAGATTGCAACCACCTGAATCCCCCTGTCGCCCCTCCCTTTTCAACGACTGCGGTGGCCTGTGCAAGCCTGTAGTGCGATGTGTGATTGAGGCTCTTTGATAGATTGATGAATTGTATTTAGTTATTTAGTCTGTAAATGTAGAACTAGTTAAAGTAAAGTCCTTTTATTATTTTCTAACGTCAAATATGGTTTTGTGAAAAAGGGACGTTTGTTTTAAGGTCTCAGGGTCAGGGTTTTTTCGAGACTAACGTTCTCAGAAAAACTGAGAGCAAACTAGGGAAACCAGCTAAAAAGAATGCACTCTCCCTTATCATAATCCCCCTCACCCAAGAACTGCCATTAGCTACACAAAGGGTTAATTTTCTAGGACACTTATAGATAACTCCACGGTGTGTGTGGATGTGTGGCTCTCCGTCTGTGCAGCGGTTGGTGTCTGAGAAAGAGTTAAGCTTCAAGGGCAATATCGTATAACGCGCCGCCACTGTGTGCATGAATGTGTGGAGCAGCATGTGCAGTGGTTGATGTCTGTGTCTGAGAGAGGGTTCAGCTTCGAGGACACTTACAGTATAACCCAACACAGAGTGTGTGTGAAGATGTGTGCTGGCCCGGAGCTCCTGGCCTGCAGTTGAGTTTGATATCCATGTCTAAGAGGGTTAAGCATGTTGGATGCATAGTGCATCGCCACGGTGTGTGGCAACACCACTCATTATAACGCTCCTACACAATGACAGTAGTAATAAAAAACAAAATAAATAGGTCGTAGCCATGGGGATAGCACACCCCTCCTTCCTAAAACTGTAGAACATGAAGGCCTGCTTGGAAGAAGACCCGCTCCCCATCTAGATATAAAGTGTCTGAATGTAGGCAACGAGCACACAACTATTCTTATTTTCATGGGGTCATACGCTAATTGAAACATACTTATGAATGTTACATTCAAATTCTGCCAAGTTATATCCACAAGATGCCGGTCAATTCTACACCCTGGACCTTTAAAAATGACAGGGAAAATATTTGTATCTCTCTCTGTATCTCTGTGTCTCTGTGTCTTTGTCTACCTCACACATTCTACACACATACACAGCACACACACAAAATGGGGTTAGGGACGTTAGACCCAAAACTGGACTACTGCATCACATCAACGTCTTGAACAGTGTTTGCCTCACCCTTTGGATTTCTCCTGTCTTTCCCATTCAAATCAAGAAGCAGATGTTAACAACGTACAGTAAGTATCTCGCTCTAGTCACACGCTTCTTGCATACATGTGTGGAATCCTTCTGATCGTTTATTGTTTTAAACTGATTCTATAGCATAGTATTTGCATACCAATCCTAAATGGATTAAACATAATACATGGCAATAATGTAGAGGGGTCATCTTCACACTTTTAGAATTCTGAGTGTGGCAAGTAAAGGATAATCCACGACTAGCTGTGCTATTGAAATATAGTGCAAGGCATGGGGCTAAGAACCCTCTGAAGCCAAGCGCATTATTTTTCAATTACAGCAAACCTGGAAACACGAATGGTCTGAACAGAGAATATATGGGCCTGGAACCCAAGCAGTCAACAGAGATAAACATGGAATGCAGACTTTGCCTAATAAATAGAGAAGAGATGCTAATAATGCTTTGTCAGCTCAATCCATAATATTTTGATTTATAATATTTTTCTGCATCTATCACCATGTCAGTGTACTAGCATGTTTATGGAAAATGCCACAGTAGTTATCTAACCTTGGAGGTACTCTGTGATGTAAGGACAATACTTGAATATTGTTGCTGTATTGTTACTGCTTGTTTGTTATGCGTTGACTGTGATATTTCAGCTCACATAAAACTAGCAAATGTTGAGCATTATTTTAGACAGCAGTGAGACCATAGCATTGCTATCGAAAAAAGAATGCACACCCCTCACCAGTAGCGTTTTCACTGGCTGTGGTATAATTAATAATGCAGCAATTTCCTAGACTGGAAGAAGCTAGACACCTCTTCTGTCTCATTTGAACGCATTAATCAAAAACATTTACAATACTATCGGCATATGACAATCAAAACCAGAAGATAATTTAGCTTGTTCATATATCTCTTATAGTTAAGGATATTAAAGATATTAAACCTTCAAATTTCAAAACGTTCACATAAATGAGACCCCAGGTCTCAAGCTCACTCTCAAGTGTCCTGAACCCTTGACTCGCCTACATATATATGTGTACCTTAATATCTTGATTCATTTTCAAAAAGACAACACACCACTTTCTAACTCCAAAGTCATTCTCTGCACCCATGAATACAATGTTGATGGTTTCATTTTTTGGGGGAATGCAGACATCTTTTCTTTTGCAATAACCAAAAGGCCTTGTGGCCTTGTTTTAATATCTTTCATGTGTTTATCTTGGATGCATTTCATGAATTGAATGCAACAAAGCAGTCGATCCAGTTTTGATGCAAAATCAGGAATGAAATGTCAATGTTTACGCAGTTATCAAAGGGTAACACTGGTGACAATGTGATTACCCCCTGAAATTGCATCTTGGGATAAATTATATTTTTATACCAATAATGCATAGCATTATTATAACAAATCGAACACACTACATTAATAGCACATTTAATTGCAAGCATCGTAAACGTATCATTTATAAATAAATCTAGATAATCTTCTGAAGCTTCTCAAGCTGCATATTCCCCGATTAACTGTTAAATAGGGGCGCATAGAATGGCTTGGATTGGTGCCATGAGTAAGTCACCTCTCCCAGCACACCCTTCACTCTGACAACAACACAAACAGAACCACCTCATTTGTTGTTTGTCTCTGCCGACTGTGCGTCAAGGCTTCACAGAGTCTGAACACATTCCCACATCCGGCTTGGTGATTACACATCATTCATATAGATAGGTATTGTGCATGGAGAGAGTGCGACAAAGAGAGACGGACACAAACAGAGAGAGACACACACAAAGAGAGCAAGAGAGAGAGATTACACAAGTCGGTTGCGATTGTGAAGGGGGGATAGGGTGAAAGAAACAGAGGGTGAGACAGAGAGGGAAATAAAAAAGTGAAGGCCTGGGAATGAGGAACAAAAGGAGTCCAAGAAATATGTAAGCGAGAGAGAGCGAGGGAGAGAGAGAGAGGAGGGCATGAAATTAGATTCCAGCTATCATGGCATCATAATTTACCCCTGGAAATTGAATCATGGCAAAACCCACACTCACACAAACCCCCCCCCCCCCCCCACACACACATACCTATATGAATTAAATTGATCGATTGGCCGATCACAAGGCGATAGCACATGGTTCAGCCTGTATATATGGTATTATGTATGCAAGCTGGGTGCAAGTACAGCCAATTCCTCCTCGCAAAAATTCACACGCAAACACAAACACACACACACAAAAAGATATATCATAAATTAACATTTGGTTTTCCACAATATTTGAACATGTTAATTATTTAAATAAATGTTTTTTACATTTAACATGTGTAATATGATATATTTTTAATTAATATAGATACATTCACACAGTGTACGGTATAGCAATTTTCTAGCTAGCTATGGGCCTTTGCTATGGTTCCTTTGGACAGCCACAGAGAAAACAAGATCCGGTGGACGAAGCCAGCTCTCCCTCAGGTGTGTGTGTGTGTGTGTGTGTGTGTGTGTGTGTGTGTGTGTGTGTGTGTGTGTGTGTGTGTGTGTGTGTGTGTGTGTGTGTGTGTGTGTGTGTGTGTGTGTGTGTGTGTGTGTGTGTGTGTGTGTGTGTTTGTGTGGTCCCCCTCCTCCTGAGCACCTGAGAGCCAGCCCTGCCATTTGCCAGACAACCGAGAAAAGGAGATGTGACCTCTGGGAAATGAGTCTCTGTCAGGGCGGCTTGGTCAATTTGCCCAGGAAAGAACAGTGTGATATTGTGTGTGCGTGTGTGTGAGCAGAGACAAGATGGGACAGAGCAGAGAGAGAGAGAGAGAGAGAGAGAGAGAGAGAGAGAGAGAGAGAGAGAGAGAGAGAGAGAGAGAGAGAGAGAGAGAGAGAGAGAGAGAGAGAGAGAGAGAGAGAGAGAGAGAGAGAGAGAGAGAGAGAGAGAGAGAGAGAGAGAGAGAGAGAGAGAGAGAGAGAGAGAGAGAGAGAGAGAGAGAGAGAGAGAGAGAGAGAGAGAGAGAGAGAGAGAGAGAGAGAGAGTGGGATAGAGGTCGATGAGATATGGGTGCTGGTGTACTTGCGTGTGTGTATGATTGGGCAAGTGTATGAATGAAGAAATCTCTGAAATCATGAGAACGAGAGAGATGAAACCAGTATGTTGTACTTCTTATATTGTATCTGCCCAGGTAATGCCATTCTTAATACTTAGCAACTGCTATGCTCATCTCCTTAATATTTTTGCCAACTCAGCACTTCAGCCACCGTGAACAAAGGGATTGCTGATGAGCGTTCCTCACCATCTATTCAAACTCTTTTTTTGTACATGCATGCCTGATTCTGAGCTGTAGCGCTAGACTCTGACTACGTTTGTGTGATTGTGTGAGCTTGCTTTGTTTGTGTGTCTATGTGTTTGTGTCTGTGTGTGTGTGTGTGTGTGTGTGTGTGTGTGTGTGTGTGTGTGCGTGTGTGTGTGTGTGTGTGTGTCTGTGTGTGTGTGTGTGTGGGGGGGGGGTGGGTGTGTGTGTGTGCGTGTGTGTGTGTGTGCGTGTGTGTTTGTGGGTGTGTGGGTGTGTGTGTGTGTGGCCGTGCCTCTGGCCAGACAACAGAAGGGACACCTCGAGAAAATGAGCTTTTGCATGACCGGGGGCTCCAGGAGAACAGCGTGTGCTATTACAGATTGTATGCATGCGTCTGTGTCCACGTGTTTTTGTACCATGCGGAGGCTCGGGACGGCCAGGACTACCCCAGCTTTAGTTCCCCTTTCAGTCTGGTTCACAGTTTATAAGTTATTGTAGTTATAAATTAATGATTACTCTGATCCATTGGTGTCAAAATAAACAAATAATTTGTGCATTCATAGGTGCTTTTCTTTTTTCCAATTGTGATTATTATTAGAATGTGTGTTGAATGTATATAATATATTCATCTTACAACAAATATATTATATCTACAGTTCTGTTAAACGTAAGGCTTTGATAGCCTCTCCTGGGATACATGTCAGATGTCTGTATGATTACGTTTGTCCCAGTGTGCATGGCTGAAGTGGAGCGTGTTGCATGAGTGTGTCATGTTTTGTGTCATTTTGTCATTCCCTACAGCAGTTTGAAAACAAACATCGCCCAGCTCTACACTGGGCATCTGTCAGATCAATTAGGACGCCAGGAAGCAATTCACTTATCGAATGGGCACTTGCACGCATGCATGTCACTTCAAGAGCCTTGAAAAGGCACTTTTTATCATATTAATGTCAACGGGCATATTAAGCACAAGTGGAAGTATTGCTGCCACTGACGCCAGCAACACATTTTTATGATTAGCTGTCAATTGTAAAAAATATGAAGATGTTGTAGAACACATGTTAAAAGTTTACTAATATGACTTAACCTGTATTATTTATTCAACTGCACTCTGATACTTTCAATATAAAGATATAATATACATTGTTTTTATATTGATGAAATGACAAGACACTACATGACAACATTACATAACTGCATGACACTTACATAAAACATAAAATCACAGAACAACAACACCTTTGACATTTTCATAATTGACAAAGGACAATAATTTGTCTGGTGGAGGGTTGGGCAAACAAGCTTCACAATGATAAGTTCATGGTGCTGTTGCCATGGCTGAACTTCTAAAACAAGTTGGTCATACTTGCAAAGTCTGTTCAAGGTTTGTTGCAGAAAAGTAGGGCAAAAAAAAAAGAACTGCAAAAACACAAAAACATAGCTTGTGCAAAGATGACAGAATTCAAGTTTGATAAGATAAAAAGAGATTTGTCTGGTTTGAATATTTGATATTCTGGTATTTGGCTCATAGTAAAATACACCATCATGTGCATGAGCAGGTTTAACAGTCTTGAGAGTGGTGAAATAACTTGGCACAGCTATGACACCGTCTCTAGGGGGTGTTGGCCTAAAAACGGCATAGCATGACATCATGACAGCCCCCCGAAACCTAATGATCACTCATAAAACATTCAGAGCCTAGCAAAGTGGGCTTATCTATAGGACAGAGATATGGAGACGCTTCCAAACGAAACAACCGTTGTGTGACCGTGGATAGGGGGGTTTGTTCTCCCAGTATTCTTGTATCTAATTTGTTAAGTAGTTTCACGTGGCCTGGGTTTTACTACAGCCTCCAATAATACAGAACCCTTGCAAAGCTTTCTCCTCTTTTACTTTATTTCCCCCCAAACAAAATAAAATACATGAACAACCTGGCGGCCAATTCTTCAGAAGAAAAAAACAACAGAGCTTATTGCCCCATTGATATAAATGTAATTTTCGAAAATTGAAATAATGACTTAAAATGACATTTGCATCTTGGATTACTTTTGGGGATATTTATTAAATGGACCTTTTCTGTAATCTTTCTATGGTTTTCTGAAGACTAAAATGTTGACCTTTTCGACTGCACTGTTATTAGAAAAGAATTATCTTTTATAAATCACTCAATGCTATTACCATGAAAGTATAGCTCTTGAACCTGGTCAGTATATTATGTAAGGGATAATATACTGACCAGGTTATCGAAAATAAGGTTATCGAAAATAAGCCTGTGTCAGGGCTTATTTTCCCGATAATGACTGGCAACGTTCTATACATTATCCTGCTTATTACATGGCTACATGCCGAAACGAAAATATAACTTCGCACGTGTGTCTTTTTACAATTTATTTGTAACCAGCATTCGTAGTGTTGATCAGCAGAGAAATAGTCCTCCAAAGACATTGCGTCGCTTAGCAGGCGAGTACGCTGGGGTTGATAAGTTACCGGACTACTTGCGGAGTGTAAGACGGCAAAGATCCACTTACCTTGACAGCGGTGAATTATACTTAGCAACGGTGAATTATCTAATATAATTCACCGCCGGAAGTTGTGAAGGGCCCATGCAAGTGAACGGAGCGTTCCACGGCATTGAGAAGAGCTGTGCACTAAATGTATATATAGTCTATACATCAAAATAATAAAGCCAAAGAACATTTAGCTGTCTAAACCCAGCAGTCTAAGTGGATGTCAAACATAAGACCAATTTTAAATACCTGCAATGACTAAATTGATTGAACCAAAGTAAAGCGTTGAGTGTGTGATGATTGCTGTACAAAAGAGTGAGAAGAAGCATCGA
Organism: Gadus morhua; assembly: GCF_902167405.1. Lineage (NCBI taxonomy): Eukaryota > Metazoa > Chordata > Actinopteri > Gadiformes > Gadidae > Gadus > Gadus morhua. The sequence goes on from NC_044056.1 coordinate 18,891,918, forward strand.
GACATGTTGCAGACCATGCCATTTGCTTCAGGACATCTGTGTCCTTTTGTAGATGGTGATATGTGGGTGGCCTCACTCTGCTTATCTCCCCCTTTGAGGTTTTCAGCATTCAGCTGCAGGTGGTTTCTGACACTTCCTGACAAAGTGACGTAAAGTGGTCTGCCACTCAGCGTTAGCTTCAAGAGCCGTATCTGTGTACTTCTCTGTATGCGTCATTATATATACGGCGTATGATTCTGGGGCTATAACCCTACCTTCGTACCGCAATGTTCACGAATGGATTCAGGCAGAGACTACTGGCAATGATATGGCATGTGTGGAATGAACACGCAATACAAATGAACAAACCAGGAGCGAAAAATGAAAAGAGTTGGAAAATTGACGTTTTGTAATCCTTCAACAAAATCCATGCTTACATTCCCAATTCCAAAAATGCAGCTGAATCTAGGCAGAATTAGAACGAAATGATGACCCAAAACCTTTTCTGTTTTGTTGTGTACCTGCATACACCGAACCTTTCTATTCAAGTTAGCTGAGGAATGCTTACTTACACACATCCACGTCAGATGTAGCTAATCTGACATGGCTTGTAACTCCAGTATGAAATATGATTCATCTGTTGCTGTAAACTCATGTTCCATTCACTGCCAGTTCATGCCAACACCATTTAATAATAAACAAAGTCAACTTTTAAAAAAGTTGCTTGTAATTTGCCCTCTAGAGTGTAAATAAGCTCTGGCACTCCAAACGGAACATAATTAGAGTTAGTTGTTTACACCTGTGGCCCTCTTAATCTGACACGAATGTGAAATAAGCCTGTTGGCTCATGTAAAACCACAACACTTTCCCCTTGCATAAATCTGTAGATTGAAGTAGAACATGAAATGTAGAACAGATATATTTTCTTAAGGAACCACTTAATTGTGCCATTTAACACAAACTAGCTTGCAGTTGAAGCGTTCATACATAACTAAATACCTCCATCCCCCAGCATTCACCAATGAAATCTGTGATATGCAATGCATTAATGACGTTGGCATTGTAGATAATCAAATAAAAACAATTGTACGATTGGACTGGACACAATGTTTCATATTGCAATCACAAAAGCTGCTTGCATGTGGGGCTTCAAATCATTCGAGCTCTAGTGGTAATAATAGCCTCATAAGTACACTACTTGAAGTCGATTGCAGTGGCAATCAGGTCTTGCTATGTAGGAAATGTCATGCATGTCTATCACAGTCTAACGGGCTAATCAGATGGACGGCGCTTGCTGTGGCACTGCACACTATGGCTTGCCAACCTCAACCACAGTTCCAGGCCAAGTGCTCTTGCTCTAGTGCTGTGTTAAGGGTCGAACAATGTGGCCTGTAACTAAGAACACCTCAGCTGTTCCATCAATGTCGCTGTACCTCTTCATTTCAGTCTGTTTTTTGGTGGGTTTTAACAAGTTAAAGCAGCTCTTATGAGTATCCATGCACGCTCCAGCAGATAGCTTTGATACAGCAATAATAGGACATCAACAAGGATCCCACTGAAGTGCTGTTTCTGTTACTATTGTTTCATTGTTGATGCCCCAAAACACTAACTTGCATTCAACAGATGACACTACAGCATAGAAGTGCTACAATCCGTCGCAGCTTATTATTTTGTGCTGTGGTCACTGATACCTCCATTGAGGAAAGGTGCCAACATAAGCACAACTAGAGTCAAGAGAGGTAGAACCCTGTTAGTGACTCTGAGCTTTAAAACTACCAGAGTTTTTGCTTGCGCGTTACGCGCGTTGCGTGCATTAATTACAACGTCCAGTTATAATTGAACCCATAGCATAATATAATAACATATTGCCTATAATGTTAGAACGTATACAATTCTATAATGTTACAACGTATAACATTCGTTCACCACAAATGACTCTTAAAAGCAGTGCAAACATTTAAATATTTTTGAACTATTCAGCGAACAACAGGCTGATTATCATTTAGGGGGCTACTCAATTAAATGCAGAAGCGTCAGCAACTCGCCCGCTGAAATGGTGTGAGAAATACAGACTTTCTACTCCTCATTCACATATAAGGTTATTTACATTTCCTACAGAGAAAATACTACCTCAGGGGTAGTATTTTTCAGCAGATTTTCAGGGTACAAATGTCAGGATATGTTGTTCACACCTACGGCCCATAAGGAAATAGCAGGAATTACACGTGTGTCTGAAAGCAGCTAGTGTGTGAGCATTTGATTACATTATAAAATTAGTCAATTTATAGTAACAGGGGTAATTGTTCAATGGAAAGTGTAGCATACTATGTATGCAATTCAATTATTAAATAGCCTTTACTGTTATTCAGGGCTGAAAAGTGCGTTGACATTTTAAAATGCAAGGCAACTACTATTGGTTAGTTGAAAATAATAATCATCATAGAGATTAAACGTCTCTTCCAGTGTCCTGACCAAGTCAGGCAGCAGTAGCCTACAGTCACACATAGAATACACACAAAACACAATAAAATTAAAACAACTAAAACAGTCTGCAGGGGGGAGGGGAATATCAATATCACAAGACATTTCGGGAGGCTCAAAGAGGAGGGTAATATTACATTTGAGCAACAAAGTGTAGTCTTGTGGTGGACTCTAGTGACATAATTAACCATACTGTGTTATTGACATGTTTTCGTTCTGTGTTATAGGGACACTGTCTCTTTACGATCACGTGACTTGTGTGTTGATATACCGGTCGGCGCGATGATTGAATTTAACGGTTTTTATATGACAAAATGAACGACCTGCCGTTGCTTTTCCAGCTGAGAAATTGTCTCCTCCCTTCTTTGATCTCATTTCTAACGTTTATAAACAGAACGTCTTACCTGGGAGAGTTTGTCGACGGCGGAGCTGTTATGTTAAAAACAATAACGTCTTACCTGGGCGAGTGTGTCGCTGCGGTGTGTGCGTGTGTGTTCTACTTGGGCGCGTGTGTCAATGGCGGAGACGTTATGTTTAAAAACATATCGTCTTACCTAGGCGAGTGTCGCTAAACTACTTGAGTAACTTGTGCGACAGGCCTGCATTAATATTAGTAAGATGGCTACACAACTTCCAAATGCCACGTCATTTGTCTCGCCATTTCACACGCGTATCACTATTGAATACTCATGCAATGCAATTTTTTCAGCAGCTGGGCAGATGAGATATTACTTATATAAAAGGCTATAAGTGCTGATATTCACGAATCATGAGTCATACAACATACAAGATGATGCCAGTTGAGGTAAAATATGTGGCTCTGTGTGATCCAGAATTGATCTTATTTCAGCTTTAGATACAGGATGGCTTTGAGAGGCTGCTGTGACCATAAAACATGGGAATATATGTTTCCGCTATTTGATGTGGATTATTTATGGGGAATGTTAAAAAATCGAATTGCTGTTTCTGAAGGAAAAATCAAAGCAGTGGGCTGCAATGACCTCTGTACTTCAGGTTTAATTTCATGCCTCTCCCAAACTTTTTCGAAAAATAACCCTACTTACTGGCTACCAGAGCCCAAGAATCTAAAAGCCGGGTGACCTCCTGTCTCTGTTCCTTAGTGCCCACTAGAAGCTTGCGTTTAGACTTTTTCAGGCTGTGGACAGTAGATGTGGAAGGTAAAAGAACGTTCAACCTTCTCTAAAGTCATCCGGCGCTATTGGAAGGTACAGCGCGTGCGTCATCATCATAATTGTCAGATTCATTGTGAAATTGTTTATGTTTTCCATCATTTGGCCACACATACTGTACATATTAAAGAGAAGTGACCTCAGCACACAACGATTAGATTGAGAGACCTCATAGACAGAGAGAAACAGTTGTTTCTATATGTAAAGGACATTAATAATAATAATAATTTTATTTAAAGGCGCCTTTCTCGTCACTCAAGGACACCGTACAGAGGTACACAAAAGTCATTTGAAAGGAACACAATTCAAAAAAAAGAAAGAAAGAAAATTGTAATAACACAGACATAGTAATTAGCATCAGGTGGACCAGGCAGTTTTTGAACGGATGGGTTTTGAGATGTGATTTGAAAAGTGTAAATGAATTGATGTTTCTGAGTTCGGTGGCAAAGCATTCCAGAGACGGGGAGCAGGGCGGTTGAAGGCTCTGTGCCCCGTGGTGGTGAGACGGGCAGAGGGTACAGACAGGTGTACGGAGGAGGAGGATCCGAGGGAGCGGGAGGGAGTGGGTACGTGGATGAGGTCGGACAGATATGGGGGAGCAAGGTTGTGGATGGCCTTAAATGTAAACGGGAGGACTTTGAATTTGAGACGGAACTGAACCGGGAGCCGGTGGAGCTGCTGGAGGACAGGGGTGATGTGGTGGATGGATGGGATTGAGTTATAATGTGGGCTGCTGAATTCTGGACCAGTTGGAGCTTATGGAGGGATTTGTGAGGGAGGCCGAGAAGGAGAGAGTTGCAATAATCTATCTGTCCATATGCATGTAATATACATTGACAATGAATTCGGTTTTTTAATAGTTGAGGTACTCCTTGAAACCCCCAAACAACTTATTTCCCATATTTGTTTACATTAGAGAATGGTAGACTTTTTAAAGGTTTTGTACACCGCAAAACAGACCTTATTTATTATTTGGCCCATCCATAGCAAATGGCTGATCTTTGTAAGACGTAATGGACATAGTTTAAAGCGCACTCACACAGAGACATTCTAATATATCTTTCCAATTAGAATTTTGATATATACTGATACAGGCGTCGGCGCAGAAGGGCACTGAAACACACTACAACCATGCTGTAACAAATCTGGGTGTAATCTGTATTCTGATCTTAACCACTATCTGCCCTGTCAGTAATTAAGAAGTGAGAGACAGCCGATAGGGAAGGGGTTTGGCGCGACACCGCTTCTGCCCTGAGGGTAAAGAGTTTTGACGCGAGACCACTCGCAAGTGCGGACAGATTGCAAATGAGATGGGAATGAACACGGCCTCTTTATCCGCCTGGCCTACAGCCACACAACTACAGAAGGGTAACCGGGGAATGAAGGCAATAGAGAGACAACACGAGTGCAAGAGCATCCTAATATGTTTTTAACACCAATTTTATATCTCTACTGTGCGCTGGGGTGTGTAGAAGATTTGATCCTTTAGCCCCCAAGGGAACTTACTTAAGACCCCACAAAGGAAATACTGTATCTGAACTGTTCCTTCTGTGAGGTAAGTCACAGGAACCGAACCATTAGTATCAAGCCAATGCCAGAGAAAAACAAATATTGCAAGTCGTTTTTCTACATTAACGCTAGTATCAGTTCTTTTTGAACTATGCTGAGACCTATCCGAGGCAGAAAAACCTGCCATCTGGCGAATTGTACTGTTTGTCTCAACCTTATATTTCAGCAGCTGTCCCATGAATTTAACTGCCCATGATTAACTGTTCATATGTTGATACCATCTCAGTCAAAAAGGGGAAGGATCGTGTAAGGGCAGAAGTGCTCAACTTCCAGCTGAAAGTAACTGGGTTTGATCCCTAAAATCAATGCAGATGCCTAACCTCTGCTCATTAATGACTATATCCCTATTCACTTTTTTCCAAAGCGCTGGGTTTTTGTCACTTTAGACAAAAGAAGTTAAAAGTGCTCTACATAATCCCTAATCTTTATATTGGACGACCCAGCAGTGACTTTTACATTCAGAAATCTGCGATTGAAGAGCTTTCCCATCACAGTAACAATTGTCCAGAAGTCTTAGCTCAGAATAATGTAGAACCATTTGAAGAGCACCACGGGACAGGGGCTTATTTAAGTTTTCATTTCGTTGATTAACAGAGAACAAGACAAAATGTGGATTGCACTCTGAAGTACTTGCTAGGATTGAGGTAGTTTGTAAAATGCCCTAAAGAAGTGCGTATTCTCGCAAAGTCACCCCGATATAAGACTAAAACAATGTGCAATATAAGGTGCTGTTACAATCAATAATAAATAAGTAATTAACCTAACTAACAATATGTACTGTTACTTCTGGTGCAAGATGTTAGTCAGGTGTTTGTCGACATGGGATCCAAAATGCTCTCAGCATGTATTCAAAATGATTATCTTTTCTATTATCTTTTCAATATTAACATTGGGTTATATCTATTGCTCTATTTTCTATTGCTCGCAAGTTGGTGTTGCCAGCACAAGCACACACACACACACACACACACACACACACACACACACACACACACACACACACACACACACACACACACACACACACACAAGCACACACACACACACACACACACACACACACACACACACACACACACACACACACACACACACACGCACGCACGCACACACACACACAAAGAAACACTCATATATGACCTATAATCTGCACACATGGACTGAGGAGATGGTTATTTGTTTTTGTCACTTTCCAGCCCTGTGATTCAAGAAATGGTATTGGTTTTTGAGTCAAGAGAGAGAGAGAGAGAGAGAGAGAGAGAGAGAGAGAGAGAGAGAGAGAGAGAGAGAGGTTGGCCTGGTAGAGATCCAAAAAGAAAATGCATAGAGAGAGCAATGCAGTGGTATTCCAAAAAAACAAGAAGGGGAACCAGGGAATGATCTGAGGAGATGTCACTACTAGACTAGCATTAGCACTTCGACTTCCAGTCGAACTAGCACTTATCATCGTCCTATTGTTTCCCTACAGTAGAAAATATAGCTTAGTCTGCAGCAAGGAGGGCAGATAGATGGATGCACCAGCCCAGCAGTAAATTAACAGGTCGCACAAAAGCCATGTGTAACAGTCCACACAACGTTGAAACACATGGTAAGCTATTCTAGCATGGTGTAGCATTTGTGTGACATAGATTTGGAAAAAAAAGATGCAACATAGTCATATCCATCAGAATCTAAACACATCCACAATAACAGAATCTATATGTATTATTCAGCATTTCTTTGCACGTTCTGAGGGAGATAATCCAACATACAAGGTATTCCAGCTATACAATTCACTATAGTGCACATGAATAAATTGATGTTAATGTGGCCGGTGGACAGTAGGATTCTAATGTAAATGTTTATGCTTGAAATATTTGCAGTCCACCATGGTAACCACTTTACTATTACCAATGTGAATTTTAAAGTAGTATGTGTTGGCGATATGTTTTTTTTTTCAATATAGGCCTACTAGTCATAAGAAAACACAAGGTCTTGCAACATGAGCTATCCATATTTAGCACAGAACCCATTTTTTGCTAAAACAGGGAATAATTAGTAAGACATTAGCGCCGTGCATCATCAGGGGACATCAGGTCCTTGAACCTTTGCGGTCTGTAAATCTGGGCACCAAGCCCTTGGTGTCTTAGGCTGGAACACCCTGTAGCACATGACCCAGTAACATGTGTGCACTCTAGCGCTCCACGGATGATCTCTCCGCTGCCGGTGGATTTGCCCCTTCAGAGTGACACCCTTCACCCCTAAAGCTGAAGGCTTTGCTGTGGGACAGGCCCGTGAATCCCTCGTGGGCCCACCTCCGTCACTTCACACGTGTGGCCAACGGGCTGTCTGCCAACTGCAACACACGGCTTGTATTGAGTGTGCGTTTAGCTCCCTTCAAAACTCTATTTCACTTTTTTGTCTTTTGATGACAGCACACATAGAGGTCTGAAAATATATCTAGAGTCTTATTCCCTTAGAATCACTTTTTTTCAGCGGTGAGAATGGCGCTTATAGCACAGTTCTTTCGTGCCGTCTCTTCCATCGATTCGTAGCCAGCTAACAGCTCGATAGCGTTTCTCGAACTGTTCCGACGGATTCGTCTATTCGCCTCAAAGCATTGTTCTTTCTGACAATATTATTCATCCAAGGCAATCTTCCCTCCCTTTTCTCTTTAGTCGTCATCCACTGACCTGTCAGTTTGAATATTTCCCTGTCATGCCGTGCCTGTTTCACTCTTTCTGCGTATCTGCAGGTTTTTTCGTCCCAATTTACACCTTTTGGACCCCTAACAGCCTGTCTGTGTATTCGTCTGCCATTCTTTTTCAAAAGCTGCCAGTAGGCCTTACTTTTGGTCCGTGTGTAAAACCTCCATCTTGAGGCCGTCCTGACCCATACTGAGCAGTAGAGAAGAGGTGCACCATGGGTAACATGGTTCTGTAAAATAAAGAATAAACGGGAAAATAAATTCAAATAAACTAAATACATTCAATTTCTTTATATGATATTGTATATTTTTGGAATATATATACTTTTTTTTTTTTCTTATTCTGAAGTGTATCTTAAGTGTATTCTGATTCTGTGACTCTGAAGGGTATGTTCGGTTCAATGTATTTCCCTCTAATACTGATAAAACGTTCATGCCATAGTGTACAAACTACACTGAAACTGCTGTGCTACTCACACTGTGAAGAAGCTCTGTAAAGGTTGACTGAATCTTTAACTCTCTTTTTACACCTTTCAGGCATTTATGAGTTGTTTTATCGAAAGCGACTGTGAATATAGATACAGATCATTAAGGACCAGGTAGGGGTTATCCATCTTGCTTAAGGATGTTTCCAGACCTTTTTTTGTGCATCCCCATTTTAGAAATAAACGTAACTTTAGGTTTTACATGATCCCCCTCAAGGCCATTGACTTACTGTGTGTACACTTTTACAGCCATGTGGTAAGAGGATTGACCTGACGGGGACGAGCACATCGCGTCACACATACGTCATGAGACTGGTGCAGGGAAAATGAGCAGTGGTCTCAGAAATGATGGTCATCCCTGAAGAGTTTGATATGCTGCCTCTCCTGGCACGACAATGCTGAGTCGTCACTTACACAAACATAGAAACAAATGAAAGTCTATTGAATTGATGGTATGTTCTCTGAAAGGGAAGGGGAAATGATCCCTCGGGGAAACGGTGGTAGCTCAGTAAGCCTGTCTGTAAATTCTACAACTACAACTACTTATTACTAATATACAACAAAGACTCGAGGTAAGTTATCTTATTTCTCTCTCCCCTCTCTTTATATGTCTCTCTCTCCGTCACCCCATACACACACACAAACAATTCCAAGGGGATATGGACTTGTGGAAATACTCACTGGAACTGCCCTATTGCACATGCCCTTCAAAGTCCCATTGTCACACACACACACACACACACACACACACACACACACACACACACACACACACACACACACACACACACACACACACACACACACACACACACACACACACACACACACACACACACACACACACACTCAAACAGCCAACTCTATATTAAATCTGAATTAAAACATGCCAGTTCGTTTCCTTAGCAGGTCTCACCTAGGTATGATAAACGGGATAATGCTGAGGCAGACATATTGTCACGACTCATTTTCTGTCGTCACATGGTTTGGCTCTTTCTTAATAAAGATAAAATCCTGCATTCCCCAATTTATAGTCTGTTCCAGCACAATACAAATCCCAAGAGAAAACATTTAAATGGAGACTTCAAAAGTATATCAGTCACAGTAACAGGCTAAGTGTAATTCCTCTGTATTTACAATCTCCAAAACCTAGTTTAATATTTCAGAAATGAGTGACGGGAAAATGAAGAAGATAAGATTTCAGGGAGCTGTGATTTTGGGTACATCAGGTGAAAATTAAGATTTTATGAAATATATAAATAAATATCGGGTCGACAATCTCAGTGAGATTCGCTCGTGATTTTGCTATAAAACAGCGAATATAGCGGCTTTTGAAAAAATAACAAAAAGATGGACGAAATGTGCCAATTCTCCCCACTCATTGACAAACTTTCCCAGACTCCCCCAATTAGAATTTCAATCATCCAGCCTAAGCCCTCCTTAGTGATAATCTTCGGAACATGCAGGACCATTGCTCGATTGCTGCTCTGCAAACAATACAAAACATCTAAGCTATGAGTCATAGTTTGTAGTTTCTAGACAAAATAACTCCCCTTTAAAGTTCTGAATCCACCATCAAAAAGGTATCATGTTTAGAAGTATATCATGCTGTTTTGTACCACAACAGATATGCTGACGCCTGGAATGTTCAGCCGCCAACTTTTTGTCCGGTGGCTGTAAACCTAGGTTTAAAATAAAGTAAGTCCTGCTTTTGGCTTAATGTCATAATTTCAGTTATATTTCTTATATTCGTCTGATCTCATGGTTATTTGAATTATGTCTACTTTGCCTTTTTTCGGGTGGGCTGACAAATCATTTTGAAAACAAAGGGTTTTCAAATGGTGCTTATGCAATAATGGAAGTCCATGGTGCCATTGGTCGTTGGTCCCGGAAAAAATGCACGGGTTCCCTTTTTATCAGCACGGTATCCAGGCAGTGTTGACGCACCTGCTCCTCGTTATCCTCTTGGTTATCCACGCGGGAACTTCGCTTTAGGCTACGATGTAATTGCTGATGTCATCATCCACTGTTTGTAGGAATTAGCGCCTCTGTCTTCTGCTCCCATCAGTCTCCACCAAGGGTCATTGGAATGGGGGATCATTTCGCAGCAGATGAATGCAGGAGGAAAAGATGATCCACATTGCGACAACTTGGACTGACGAGTCTGTGACTGGATAACCCTTTTGTACACTTGGTGACCCCTCAATGCATGCTTAATTTGAATGAGTGTCATCCTACTATTATATTAGAAAGTACAAAGACCAATCAATCTAACAACATTTGGTGGGTTACACAAAGGAGCCCTGAACTCTGGGAAAGATCATACATCCTCCATCCTGAAGGGACAAACACAAAGAAGACATTTAAGCAAGGTTGCATCCGAGAAGATATAGCAATGACATTTGTCTAACATTTCTTGATAGAAATGTTCATGGCCTTATGCTAGACACACTGTGTGACTCAGGACAGTGTGATGTAATGTGACCTGCTCAATATTTTGCATTTCAGGTTCAGGACATCATCGTCACTGGATCGTCACCTGGTCATAAATGACAAGGTGTATGGGTCATCAAAAACGATTTCTGCCAGGAGAATGAGGCTCGCCCGTCCCTGCCGGAGACACCAGGCTGTCCGGGCCAGGAAGGTGGCGTCGTGGAGCCAACCCATGGACACTCACAAAGAGGAAGCAGAAAGCAGAAAAACACATGAAGGATCGGGACTGGAAACGCTGCTGGAGGCCTGGTCCGAGGACCACCCACTTAAACATTTCAGTGCATTTAAAGGATCGCTCTCTGCGTCGAACTGTGCTACTTGAAATCCGGAACACAATGAAAAGACTCCACCTCCTGCAGAATAAGACGGATGGTAAGACGCAAGGATTATGGTTATAACAGAACTATGGTTGATACCCGATTTTAAAGAACATATATTATGGTAATAGCCCACATTATTTCTTCCAAGAGTGCCTTTAAAGAATAAAAGACACCGAAACAGTCATCTATTTCCTATATACCTTGCTGTAATAGTTTATATTTGAAAGGAAAAAAGTATTGATTCTAAGGCAATAAGAAAAACATACAGGCCTTATCTTTGCAATGACTGCAAAGTAGAGTTTAAGTGCCTTCACCTAAAGACCACCGCTTATACAGCGAACAAACCACCAGCCCGCCCCCTCAGGCACTGGTGATGATGCCTGCGGAGGACAGAGCATCTTCCGTTCTCCGTCAGTTGGAGTCGGAGGGTTTCAATAACTCTGTGGCTAAGAGGAAGCAGCAGCAGGCAGGGTCTCCTGGGGCTCAAGGTTTTTCTGAGCGCGCTAAAACGTTGCGCAATAACACCTTTTGAAGTGTTTGTACATGGTGTTTTGCAAGCAAAAGAAGTTGGAATTAAGTTCTTTAATCCAAACCCTTTTTTGTAACCTTGTTCAAATAATTGAACTCCAAGGTGGCAAACGAAAGCATGAGTCAAAGACACAGAGCAAGATGAAGCAGCTTTTATTTGAAGTATCGGAATCGTACATAGAGCCTTCTCAAAAGATCGCCACATCTCAGCTTTTTAAAAATACATCATATAAGTCAAATTATTCTAATACATTGTTATAAATTATAGCATGGAGACAGTTATACAATACATTACCCAGAGAGAGAGAAAGAGAGAGGGAGAGAGAGAGAGGAGGAGAGGAGACACCAAGAGATAGAAAGACATTAATATTAAGTAATGATGGTTTGTAGCATTTAAAAAGGACCAGCTATTGAGATTAAATATTTTGTATGCAAAACATGATGGAGTTCAAAGCAGTAGACAGGGTTGGGGATAAAAGTTTGAGAAAATGAGCTTTTGAATAAAACAATTATTATTAAGCCAGGAGGATGGAAAATAAGAATAGAACAGATCGCTAGTTATGAGGCGAAAAATAATGAAGGAGCATAAGGAAAGGGGATAAAGACAGGGGGAGTGGAAAATGACTTTACACAAGGAGCACACAGTGAGAAAGAAAGCCCCCTCCTCACTATATCTCAAAATCCTTTGCAAGCAGACAGCAGGGCCTATGCCTGTAGCTGTGTGTGTGCAAGTGTGTGTTTATGTGTGTATATGTATGTACGTACGCATATGAGTTTGTGTGTGTGGGTGCATACATGCGTGCATGTAAGACTTTGAACGTGTCTCTATAAGGGCCAGCGGAAGTTGATGGGTGTGTGTGTGTGTGTGTTTGTGTTTGCGTGTGTGTGTGTGTGTGTTTGTGCATACGGAGGGGGGGGGAAAGAAAAGCACATACGATGCACCATCTCACTCCCAGAGTACAATATCACATTCCAAATCCTTGCATACTTGCTTAACACTGATATATGAGATATATGAATACATGAGAAATAACAGTGATTTTTTTTTAATGGTAACCACCATAGGATTTTCTCTAGCTGTATCACTGACAAGCGAGTCCATTGACTTAATAAACACCTTTTGAGCCAGTAGTAAAAGTCATAACCGATTTGAGTCATATGACTATCATTATATACACGGTTTGAAGAGAAATTCCTGTAGGCAGATTGCATGGCAAAAGAAAATAAAAGAAAAATGAATAATGGCTATTGGAAAAAAGATGCATCAGACAGAATGGCAGCATTTGCTGCCATTGCATGTGTACTGAAGTTTCCCTTTGCAGAAACTATTTGTGTTTGAAGTTAGCATTTACATTTCCCAATTTACTCAGGAACACCATTTGATGTAATAAAACACAATCATGGGTAACGATAAGGCTCCACAACTGCAGTCGCTAAATAACGTTTCATAAGCTAGGGAAAGAACACCGCTTATACAGCAAGACCAGGAATGCAATTTGCTGAGCCACAAGTTTTTAAGGAACATTCACTCCCAACAGATAAGGTTTGACCAACTTTGTGTGCGAGAACAGGAAGAGTAAAAAGCGTTTCATTAAGCAATGTTTACATTTGAATAATGTTCATGAAATGTTGCATTTGGGTCTTCCCTTCGCTCGCTAACAATATACACGGTGTATGCCGTGAGCATGACTTTATCCAAACCCCAAACAGTTCACTATTCTGATTGTTGCACAGTAAGTTGACCAAAAACCATTCGTGTTAGAACTGTCAAGAGACAACAAAGAAAGACATGAGCAATAGTCACAAGTATAACCTAGTTAATGACTTATACTGTCGGTATAAATCTATTGGATATACTATATCTATCCAATTTTTGTTTACAGTGGAAAACAGAAGGATGCAAATTTAGAACTTCTAATCATATAGCACACACGCAAGGAGGAGTCTGTGGACCTTAGAATGTCCTCGTACATCAGTTGGAATTGAGTCATGTGTATACAACGCATAGCATGGAAACTATTGAATTTACAATAGAAATGTGGTCAATGCAGAGGCTGTGGGTGACATGAACCCTGATGAGCCAGGAACATCCTTGAGGAAAAAAGAAGAGGGGAATCCGGAGCATGAAAAAGCCCCGTTATCATTTAAGTTTCCTGTCTGGCAACATTATTTCAAGAATCAAATTACATTCTAGCTTTCAATTTGTCGCTGTTTCCTCTGATGTAAACAATAAGATGAGGTTTCGCATACAATTGAACTAAAAAAAGGTTCCCTGCGATCTAGCAATGACACGTGTCCTGGGTTTCCGTGTTGTGTATTGCACAGCACCAAATAATTACATTTACTCATTGCAAATCAAACCCTATAGGCCAGCAGAATCGGGTTTAATCTGGTGTACTGGGGCCACGCTGAATTGAGGGTGTGGCTGTACTATCTGAACACAAAACACATGCCACTTGTAAATGTGGCTGTGGCCGGTGTTTTTGCTTTAGAAGTTTACGCATCCATGTATTGGATTTTTTGTTAAGGTAAGAGCAGAATGCCATTTTTGTTGAGCTGTTGTAAAACAATTCAAGCAAGGAGCAAATGAGTCAATATTTTGCTAATTGTTCTAAGGCTTTTGGTTTAAAGAGCTATAGCTTTGAAGTGGTAAACATGGTTGGATGTAAATCAAATATAAAGTATTGCCTTTTCTGTTGGCAGGCTCCCGAACGTTACAAATAATGTCCCTAACTGGCAGGATTCAAACCCAGGACACCACAAATGAAGAACCACAATGATACCATCATTTGAAGTCTTGATAGCATTGTACCGCTGCAGTAGAGGAGGACTAAGGGTGACTGTGTACATGTTGGGTTTCGTTCACAACAATATAAATAATCACGTCTTGCACCAGGCAACACATCAGGATCATATCCAGGGTTATCCCTCCCATTCGGACACTTTGATTTGACTTTGACTTTGATTCTGCAACATTAGCATGAAACCAGCATCTCGAGACAGGTGGCCAACTGAAGCAGAAAGGACTAGGATTTTTTTCTATAAATGCCTTGGTAGTACAGCAAGGGCTGGTACATTGTCATTTGACAATGTCACTGTGTGTTTGTATAAGAAACAAATGGGAAACGAGTGCAGGCACATGAAATTAGTGAAAGTTAAAAAAGATGGAACAATGTATGATCCTGGAACACTATCTTTACTCTGAGCAGTTTTGATAGAAACTGAGAAGCTCTGTCACTTAGCAGTTTCCTCCTTTCACCTGACTTATCCATTGTCATCACGTCATTATCTGAATGAAAAATAAATGTAAATATAGCTGATTTGAATGTCGATTATTTTTGTTAAAATGGTAACAGACACAGTATAACCATAGTTTCTAAATAATACAATAATTACAAGTTAAAAGGAAAACAATAATAAAATATCTATTGTTTTTTGTTTCTTTTTTACTTAACCATATAACAACACAACAAGAATCCTAAAATAATCTAAACCGGAGAAATTAAATAATTTAACATATCTTAAGACACATAAATTTACATTATATACATTCATTTCAGAGTAGCAAGTGTTTTTTTGATCTTCGACTGATGCCTCTTTTGTCTCCATAGAGTTCAGAGTTTCTGTTGCCTTATGGATGTTCTGCCCATCGGATACATATAATGGAGGGTGGCGTCCTTCAAACTGTTGTGTAATTTCCAATGGTGACCAGTATTGTATCTCGTCTGGTTCTTTTCTGCCCAGTGGCAGAATGTTCCATGGCTTTGGATCATGGCAGAGGTCCACACTTTGATTGAAAATAAAAAATAAATTAAAAATATATAGAATATATATTTATAAAAAGAAAGTGAAGTAGTTTTCCTTGGGTAGATTGATCTTCTTGCCAAGCTCTTGCAAGGGTTACGAAAGAAATCAGTTTTTCTTTTCTTTTTTTCTGGGACATTTGTTTTTATCTTTTTTATGCATCATTTTTTTTTTTGTTTATTCATGTTTTTATTATTTTTCACTTTTATATTTTTTGGTTGACAGAGTGCTGAAAGTAGGTTGCTGAATGTAGGTCATGACAGACAGAGAGCTGTAAACAGAGATTTACAGCTAATGTACATGTCTTAGCAGGTAAACAAAATGCAAAAGTGCTTTTATTTGAAAGAATGTTTTTTTTATGTCTTTTGTTTTCCACGTTTAGAAAGAAGTAGGAGGCACTTGGGTCCATCTCAAAATGGCGACAGTCAGTCAGACCACGCTTCTAATCTCACGATTGGAGGGTTCCGGGAAAAGTACCTGTTGATATGGGCAACTCAGAAAGGCTAACATTACGACCTGCTCTTAAGAACCAAGGTTTTGGTAGGAGTTCGGCTCTAGAGGACAGTAAAGAGTGCACTTGGACACGGGGCTAATTTTGATGAAACACAGTGATTGGTGAGATGACGGCTTTGAGTCAAAAGTTCACTTTGTTTCTTCTTCTGCTTCCTTGAAGTTTGTGCAATGGATGTTGCCTGGTCCGAGTGCAGGCCATGGGAACATGTTATATTAGCCATGCATTGATGGTTTCTAACTGAGCTCCAGAATGCAGCGGTTTAAATAAGCCACAATAAAAAAAGATTTAACCCAATAGCCCGCATTATGCCTTCCAATTCTGAAGAAATCTTATGAAAAGTTGACCGTTGGCCTTTTGGGAAATAGAATTGAGACCAGGTTGGATCTAATGGCCAACCAATTCTCACGATGATTTGAAAAATATACCCATTCCCTAACTTCCTGGGTCGTGTTACATTGCTGGTAATGTGCTAGGCTAGTACATTGCCACCTTCACTTTTTCATAAGGCCATATTTTGTGATTACGCTTGATAAGTTGAATCTTAGAACGGGATAGCTTTTAGGGAGGCCAGACAAGGTAGGAAATAAAAGTTATTTTTATCATTGGTGGCCATGTTTAAATCTTGCATTCAACTGGTAGCCACCTTTAAACTTTCAGGAGATGAGGTGGGTTGTGTTCCTGAAGTGTGCAGGCCCTGGATTCAGTGATGGAGAGACTACTTTCTAGACAGCGTCTGTCTCCGCTTAGGACTTTGTTGTTGTTTAATTAAAGTGGAGCGTTTAAGCTGCTGTTGCAGAAAATAATGGGGGCTATAACATAGTCTGAGGTCTTTCCCAGAATAGACTAGGCAGGTTTGAAGACTGAATATATATATCTATATCTATATATCTATATAGATATATAGATATAGATATATCTATATATATATAGATATAGACTACTCTGCTGCTACTGTTGCTCTAAATGAACAAAACTAAGGTATTAAATGCTAAGGGCCTGCACAGGGTTGCTGACAGTTTGGATGCTGACAGTGGGAAGGAATCCGCTTCAGTTTGACTCCAATCATGTCATGTGTGCGAAGACGTGGGACCAAAGAGTGTGACGGAGGGCATTGGAACTCACGAGGAACCACAAAACTAAATAATCCAATGTCATTTATTCCAGTATGGTGGCAAATTCAATTCAATTCCTTTAAAGAGTTGTACCGCTGTCAAGTCAGCCTCGTCTAAGATTTGACCTCGTGCTCGGTCAAAAGTCAGCTTCTACTTGTACAGATGCGACTCTGGTAGACTCCCACTCCACTCCCATCCAATATCCTCCGTTACTCGTTCCAATCCAGTGTAGTCCGATCTGAGAGCTGCCCCCTTTTCCCCTCTGCCTTCCCGTATGTTTACCCTAGTATATCCAGATAGACAGGCGCCGCCTTCATCATGGTGAAGAGCATCTTCTGGATATCCTTAATGTTTAGCCGCTGTTGGGGCTCCCTCTGCCAGCAGCCCAGCATCATGTCGTAGATCTCCTTGGGACAAACCCTGGGGCGCTCCAGAACCCTTCCCTGGGTGATGCACTCGATCACCTGGGGACAGAGGGATACATAGAGAGAGGTTCATAGGAATGCAGGGATTTAGGGCTCTCACTAAAGGACAACGCAACAACATCATTTTGCCCACGTTGCATTACCAAGAGATTGCCCCTGTCTTTTAATGAGGTTTGGTTGCATCGGTTTATCAAGCAAATCATGTACAAAAACATGCAAGCAGATTTCTCTCTTTGGAGACAAGAATAATGCTTATGGTGATGCCAAGATTTAAAAATGTCACCTAAATATTTATACATTCTGCGTTCAAGACTGTGCATTATGTGTAAACGTCATACATTATAGATGAAGCGATCTGCATACATAACCCCATCACACAATACAATCAGATTTACTCATAAGTATTTGTGTTTTGAATGTCAAAAGCATTCATTGGACTGTATGATGAAGTGAATCTGATATCTAATTACAGTTCTACATATTGTAAATGGACTGCATTTATATGGCGCTTTTATCTTTAGATGGGTGAAGCTCTACCATATTGCCTTCACCCGTTAATGCACACATTCACGGCGGTGTCAACCATGCAAGGCTACAGCCAGCTCGTTAGGAGCCTGTTAGGTCAGGTACACGTCGACACTCAGCTAGGAGGAGCTGGCAATCGACCTAGCAACCTTGCGGTCACCAGCCAGCCCGCTCTACCTACTGAGCTGCTCCCACCCACGGCAATACATAGCAATGATTTATGGCCATTTTCTATTCAGGTTTGAGTCAGGTCTCCTCAGCAAGTACACTATGTGTGGGAGTTCATTCACCTCGTTGTTGGCCAGCTGGAACCAGGGCTGTTTGCCGTAGGTGAAGATCTCCCACAGAATGACTCCGAAGCTCCACACGTCGCTCTCTGTGGTGAACTTCCTGTACATGATGCTCTCCGGGGGCATCCAGCGAATGGGCAACATGGTGTGTCCTCCCACCTACACACGCACGCACGCACGCACACGCACACACACACACACACACACACACAGAAGCGTGCACAAAAGATAGACAGGCACACAGACACAGATTACGGAGAATGCCGGGTATCACCTTTCCATTCTTTATTCCGAATGGATACTGTACCAAAGGGCACAGGATAGTGAATAAATAAAAATAATGTAAGAATTTTTCTATTTATTTATTGGGTTATTTTGGTTTGTGTAAGTGTTATGACCCATTTCATGCAATAATTGAGGTACAGCGAGTCACACCTGTCATGACCCCCACCTTGGAAGCCATAGAGGTGAGGCTAATTAGGAACCCCTCAATGTTTGGGCATGCAGCCAGTTTGTTTGGGATATGTAAGTTCATGAGGTAACGTAAATGCCTTATCATTTTTTCAATTGTAGTTTCTAAGGGAAATAGTATTCCCTTAACTCTAAAGACATCAATAGATGTATGCATTAATTGAAGCCTGGTCAAACTGTATACTGAAAATTAAGAAAGAAAATGTCAGTATAATTAACTTAGATTTACGATGCTTGTCTTGAATATAATAATAAAGTACTTTGAAAGAACTAATGTTCCATATAATGTCTATAGTATAATCAAGACTATATCGTTAAACATGATATTTTAACAAAGCAGTAATAATCTAGAATTTTTTTTTATTTCCAAATAAAACTGGAATAATTGCAATCTAATCTTAACGGTTATCGTTTAGTAATTCTGCGACAGGACAAAACATTAATTAATCCTGGCTCTTTCAATCTTTATAAAGACAAGCAAATTTTCTCTCTTGGATAGCCATGATATCCTGAGGAGGCCTGGCGATAACACTGAAACATGCTGCCTGAAACATTCATGCAGACACGTCGCATTTGAACCACGCTGCAGAAAACACAAACAATTCTTTATTCATGATTTCACAGCGTCTCCAGCAGTGGTTCTTAGATATGCCTGTTGCAAGATTTAAAAGGATCTAAGATCAGGCTTATTAATTGTTGATTGTATATATTCTTTCCTGAATGTGAACATACTGTAGGCTACACCAGCAACAACGGTTGGAAGAAAGATCATAATACAGATAGAAAGAAGCTTGTAGTTTTAGTTATTTTCTGCGATGGGAAGCCACGTTTTATATTGACACCATTTCTCAGTAAAACTGCCTCCCTTAAATGATTCAAACTCATTCTTTTATACTTTTCTGTGTGTGGAACCTGGAGTTATCGAAGTTTCTCTTTTGGGAAAAACCCTTCCCTTTTATTATCTCTCTTACCTTCTATCTAGTATAAAAAAGGCTAAATTTTCAACAGAGTTAAATCCGGTCAATTACATTACACGCATACTTTTTGCCACCCATACACACCTACAAAACCTTAAATTACCTAATTTGGATAGTTAAAAAAAAATGCACAAGGGCCACAAAAGGTCCAATACTATATATCATATCATTTAAGTATACTGTGTTCTTGGTCTGCAGTGATAGCAGGACCCTCCAATTTCCATCTAGTACCCTTTGCGACTGAGCAAAAGGATATAATGATGGGCATAAAGACTTGACTGTATTTGAGATAATTGTCATAGCCGGGTTTGTTTTTCGGAACTAACTTAAGAGACGTCTTCAGTGCTCGGGTATTAGGAGCTAAACAGAACAACGTTCCTCTACATAGCTGATGGAGGAGAAGTGAGGATGTCAGAGCGGACGCCCATATCATAGTACATGGTATAGATTATAATTGGTTCATTATCCATTAATCAGCGAGGGCTCTTGACTCACTCGACCCTGCATGCGGCTCCACTTCCACAGATGCCTAGCAATTGTCCTCCGGTGCACCCGTGACAAATTGTCTCTAGGGCGCCATGACATGTTTTCTGAACGCACACGGAAACGCACTTAAACGCACACACGCACGTCTCTCCCACCGTTTGTCATTACCGAATTCTCTCTTTAATTGTCTCTCTTTTCCCCCTCTCTCTCTCTCTCTCTCTCTCTCTCTCTCTCTCTCTCTCTCTCTCTCTCTCTCTCTCTCTCTCTCTCTCTTCTCCTGTGAATGGGTACAGAATCCTTCGCTTGTCTTTCACCTGGCACATTTCTCTCTTCTCTCACTTCACTTCAACCTGTAAAAACGTTTTAGTTTCTCTAAGCCTTGGGCAAGCTGAGCCCTGAGGGCTTATCCAGAAACACTCAGTCACAATGCGAGCATACTTAGGGCACTCTTCAGTGGACCCATATTTCTTTAAATGATTCAGAGACACACACACAAACAAACTAAACCGGGGATTGGGGAAAATAAATGTTTTTGTTTGGTTTCGTAATCGTCCGCAAACACACACGTAAAGGGACACTTCACTGTGTTGTTGATTGTGTCTTTAGACCTTGGAAATAAATGGAGGTTGTTCATGGACTCTGTATAGTGTCCTCATTGACAACAGTCAGTGGACTGACTGAGCTCCAGGAATAATGACGCTTGTGGGTGAGAAGCTATAACTTATCAGCTTACGTTAAAAGAACAATACAGAGCTTCATTATCTGTCTCTTTTTGTTTTCTAATGCTTGCTGGTAGCGTCTGTGTTTGTATGTGTTTGTGTGGGTGGGTGTGTATGCGTTTGTGTAGATTCACTGGTTGAATGGACTAGCCCCCTTGGACCAGAATGGCTTCCAAATGAGCCTGCTATTTATTTGGAAGCAAATGGCATGCATGGTAAATAGCGTTGTGCACTTTTGCTGACCCCTCTGTATTGGATATCTCCTGGTTAATTCAGACATATGGCCGTGCAGCCCTCTCCAGCAAGTCAACTAAGCACAGTGCTCGTTGTGTTCTATCAGACTGCAGGGAAATAGCCTGCACATTAAAGAGAATTACTGTGGTGAAATTAAAATCTCCGACCCTTTCCCTGTCTCCTTTCCTTCACTGCGTACGTGCGACTGCAGAATTAGAGACCTCGGATGCATGTTAAGCAGAAGCGGATTTCTGCCCTCAAAGAGAAAGTACACACACAAACATGTGTGTGCAGGCCAGCACAAACCTCCATTAGTATTGCCAAGTTCATGTGTTTGTTCGTGTGTGGGAGGGAGATTCTGTGTGTGATTGTGTGCCTGTATATGTTTTGGAGTCAGTTGGAGACATAGATTGTGTGTGTGTGTGTGTGTGTGTGTGTGTGTGTGTGTGTGTGTGTGTGTGTGTGTGTGTGTGTGTGTGTGTGTGTGTGTGTGTGTGTGTGTGTGTGTGTGTGTGTGTGTGTGCATGCAGGTCGTACCGTTTGAATACAAATGTGTCTCATTGTAAGTCTTCCCCATTGTGTTCATTTTTGTGCTCAGTTAATATTCTAGCAGGCATGTGTGCATATAAGGATGTGCGCTGCACTTGCGTGCGTGAGTGTGTTTGCTTGCGTGTTTGTATGGAGGTTATATACCTGCTACGAAAGCTAGCGTATATGCCTGCATTGCTTTGATACTGTCAGCATATTTCTGCATGTGACTGCGGTGGAGACAAGATACGATTGGCAGGTTGTCAACAACAGAAGCTTTCAGAATATTTTTTCCCCTTTAGTTGTATCTGCATGAGAATCCAGGGCGGTTACCCATCATTCATGGTGAACCTGTCCACGTGACCACTTAGATCCTTCACGTGCAGTATTTGTATTCAAAACAGCGAATAGCAATCCAATCACTGAGGAACCTTTTCCCTTATCTTTGACTCAACTCGGCAGTCATAATTCCTGTTCTCAACATGCAGAATACATATAATAGTCTTTAACTCAACCAGTTCCTATTTAAATGTACAATAAGGAATAATGGCTCCTTTAACGTTTGATTCTTTAAAGTGTTTCTACTGCTTTATGCAGCACATTAACTGGTAACTACAGTACATATTAACCCCCTAAAAGTAAAATAAAAATAAGTTTTTTTTCTCCAATGGAATCACCAGCGGGACATTTAGGGAGGCATTAGAGGTAAAATAGACCACGGGAGCTGCTTAGGGAAATGGGGCAAGATGGAGTCATTGACATTTACTGCCAAATACAAATGATTTCCCAACACGCCAATTAAAGTGCTTGGAGAGTCTGCTGAATATCCCTCTGAGTCTCTGTTATTGTGCTCCAGAAACATAAACTTGTTCTGGAGGGCCAGAAGTGTGTGCACAGCATTGAAAAGTACATTATATATTTAAGCATCTTGGGCTCCGTGGCTCATTACAATATGATGACTTTGACCAAAAGAATAAGAAAAAGTAATGGAATTCTATCGATGCAACTTACTAAACTCACCCGATAATAGTCTGTGCTGTAGATATCCCTGGACATCCCAAAGTCTCCGATCTTCACCAGAAGTCCGTTGCCCACCAGACAGTTCCTGGTTGCTAGGTCGCGGTGCACAAAGTGCTGGGAGGCCAGGTAGATCATCCCAGCGGCAATCTGGCTGGCAATGTGCAGCATCTGGGACAGGCCCAGCTCCCCATTGGTCTGCAGGGGCTGTCCATCAACCAGGATAAGGGCATCCGGCCCATGGGCTCTGCAGAACACAAGTACGAGGTGGGCGGGAAAGGGGAGGATGGGGCGGAGGGGTAGGGAAACAGAGTTAATTGTGGAGTTACTAAATAACCATAGGAGCCGTTGAACTGAACCCATCACAGATAATATCCACAGGAAAACTCCTTGTGGAAACTATGAAGGGAGTACATTTTTAAATCATAAACAAAATGAGAGGCCATTATGATTATATGAAAACGGCAGGGAGACTACTGAGTAAATGATCCAAGCTGGGTGATATCCTGCTCTACTGCAGAGGAAGGACTGGCAATAGACCCAGGACGAGGATTAGTTGCTGGGATGGCCTTAGGCTATAGGTCATAACCACTGGGCACTGTCAAAATTGTACCGCCTACGTAACCCGTGTCGGAACATTACGTCATCAATCGACGCGATTGTCCTTTGCCAGGCAGGTTTCAAAAAACATTTGCGCTCATCAAGACGAAATAACATAATACAGATAACACTTGTTTTTACTTTATATTTGTATTGTATTGAATTTAGCTAGAAAACTGAGTGTTTAAAGTGTATCGTAGTTTATATTTGTATTGTATTTAATTGTTTAATCTAATTTAGCAACTAAACTGAGTGCTTAAGGTGTATCGTAGTCTAGCTAGCTTGTGTTCATTTAATTTAGATAATAGACGTCATCGTTCGACGCGATTGTCCGTTGCCAGGCAACGTGCGACGCGATCATCAGTTGTAGGCTGGTTTGGAATTTTCGAACGTGGATTACGTAGGCGGTACAATTTTCGCCCCCAGTACAATTTTGGTGTGACAGCAACCCTAATTAGTGTCGACGATTATTTACAATGGATAACACAGCTAACTTGAATTGAGGTGCAAACTATTTGACATCATGCAGTCTATAACGTTGTTCCTTGTTGACAAAGTTTAAATTGAGTCACTTGCTTGTTTTGTTATGCATTGCGATATATATAATATTTGATCATTTTTATATTCATTTAATCACAAAAATATTTTGACTTGTAATATTCTTTGTGTGTATAATAATCTAAATAAATGGACGGACATAGATACATGTTAAAATACATAATATTTTAGACCTTCGGCCAGGACACTAGAGAACGACAAGATCATATTGTTTATATCTACCATGGTCTGTGCACACATGTATCCATTCCTCCAGCCACTGTTGCTAAGTTAAATCTTTCAAAGCTCTGAAAAAAAAAGTCTATTAATATCACCAGAATGATGTGGGAGAGAACTGTGTAGGCAACACATTTCCGGAACATTTTTTTTCCTTAAACAATAGATTCCTCTGTGAGACAAATTCAAGTCCAACGCTTGAGGTAATATCTCTAATACAAGGCGTCTGGCATTTGGCTTTATTAGTCGTGAGTCACCGATGTGAGTCAGCCTTAAAGATGGAGCCCGGGGGGTAGCTGTCAGCCTATTTTAGTGCAAGCAAAAGGCATTGTACTTTGTACATAACTTCTCGGGGAGGAAGACAGTAAAGGCTTGTGTGTTCGGAATGATTCAATGGCCAACATGAGTGAGGCAGAGAACAAATAATCGATGGAGCGGTGGCTAAGGTGTGTGGTCGTCGGATGGTGTTATGATCTGTGTCACGGGCTGCAGCCGCTAGGGGCCAAGCTAACCCGAGGTGACAGTCTAGTGCCTCCGAAGCCACTTCTTCAGTGTTTGTTGTGTCTGAAACCCCCTTATTAATGTCTGAGGGTTTCTTTATATTGGTGTCGGTTCTTATTTGTTTGTGTGTCTCTTACGTGTCTGTGCGTGTGCATCACTTCCCTTGCTTCCACTGGGCTCAAGTCACAGATACTGCTAGTATGAAGATCAGACATACCATTACCTACACACATAAAGTACATAACCACACACACTTTGTGTGTGTGTGTCTCTGTGTGTGTGTTTATGTGTGTATGTATGTGTGTGGGTGTAGGTTTGTGGGGGAGGGAGGGGGGGAAACTGAATGCCAGTGCATGCCAGTGGGATTATATGTGTGTGTGTGTGTGTGTGTGTGTGTGTGTGTGTGTGTGTGTGTGTGTGTGTGTGTGTGTGTGTGTGTGTGTGTGTGTGTGTGTGTGTGTGTGTATTTGTATAGAGCAAGGCAATCGCTGCATGCTAAATTAGCAGTGTCCTGAATGATTTGATGCCAGTACTTTAATGGAAACACAATTACCAGGCTGAAATTAACTTCCAAGTCACCAAGAGACAGAGTGTCACTGTGCCCACACACACACACACACACACACACACACACACACACACACACACACACACACACACACACACACACACACAAACACACACACACACACACACACACACACACACACACACACACACACACACACACACACACACAAAAGCATGCATGTCTCATGTGTGCCAAACACTGCAAAACATCCTGGCAGTGACATTCAGAAGTACAGACTTCCTGTAATTGTGATGACTCGTAGCACTTGCAATAATCGTCTAAACCCAAGCACTGGCGCAACACTATTTATTATATTATTCATTCTATTTTATGTGCTTCCGTTTTGGATTGGACCTTATAATCAAAGAAGGTTATCTTACTCAACCATAATAATGCTTGCAATATAAAGTGATAGTGTTATTTATTCTTTCTTTCATGTTTCATGTTTCATGTTTATTTCGAATATGTAGACAAAACAAAATTCTTATTCTGTGTCAAATCTTTTCTTTGGCCTATTATGACTCATTGTTCTGATTATTATTATTTTCATCATCTATAATTTGAAGCCAGATCCATAATGGGTTTGGTGATTAATTATTTCAGTATTGCGTTACCTATTCGAAAACACAGCAACATTCAACTTGACAAAAACAATTGAGTTACAATTGGCCTTGAAAAGCTAAAAAAAAAACGAAGAAAAATACGGGCTTTTCCCTTTGGCTTTACACAGTGGGGATGATTGCTGCTGTTCTTGTCGAGTCTCTGTTGAAGCTCTTAGGGTGCAGCACAGAGGAGACTGGAGAGATAATGGTTTTTTTGTGTAGCTTCCAGCGCTCTAACTGGGTGTATTTGCTTTGTTCCCCGAGACGGCCTCATCCATCAATCAACCGCTCAGAGCCGCGTTTACAGGGAACGCTCTTGCCTTTTTTACATTTATTTTATACCGGAGGTTGGCGTGCAACCAAGGAGAGTCTTGCATTAGCGACGGCCTCTTGCCGTTGCGTACGCGTAGCCCCGTGTGGTCAGGGTCACAGAGCTCCAGCTGTGAAGGAAGATGATTTAAAGGTGTTGTTGTTGCGTGTTGTTTGTGTGTTTTCTTTGCCAGGCAGGTCACACCGTCCTTGGGCAAGCACATATGTAACGCGGACAGAAATAGAACAGGCGCCATGAGCAGGGTGGGTACTGATGCGGTACGCGGTACACTTTTTACAAGTTAGGCTATGATATATATAGACATACTTTTCAAATACTTACAAAACCAAGCAACGCTTTGAGCCTCCTCATTATTCTGTACCGCTGCTAATTAACTGCAAACGAGCTTGTCTTGTGCTTGCGTCTGTCTCCAAGCACAGGACAAGACAAAGACTCGGCCGTGCCTTATCCGTCACTGCCTGACAATCAATGCGGGGGGGGGGGGGGGGGGGGGGGGGAAGAGAGAGAGAGAGAGAGAGGGCAGTAGCAAGAGAGGGCGCGATAGAAAGCGGTTCCAGGAGAATTCAAGTAATGGCCCAACAACGGACACTATTTTGAGACAAAAGGTGAACTGGATGCGGGCGTTGTCTGAGGGGCCGCCCCCCATGCCACTCTGTCACTCAGCACGGACCTGCCTTGTTCCCACAGAGACCCTCATCCATCAGTCACAGGAACGGGGGGGGGGGTCAGGGAGGAGACTCTACAACTCTATAATGAAGATGAACCAACCTGCGCGCTGAGATGGACCTTTTCTTTTTTTTTGGTGGGGGGGGGAGGGAATTGGTTTCAGATTGTAACGTTGCAAAGGCGATACAATCTGAAACAGAGGTAATCTTTAAGAAGAATGAAAGCAAAGGATCTTTCAAGCTGGATACATTTAGTTCAAGAGGGGAGGAGGGTCGCAGAATTGGGTATTGTTCATAGGTGGAGGTAATTGTCAGTCTTCAACATATAGTTCACCTTGTGTTCATTTATCACTAAGTGTCTGCGGGCGAACCGAGTTCACGCAGCCACAGCTGGCTGTGTCATGGCTCAATCAGAGGTGGCTCACTCAGCTTCCACCTTGCTTCTTATAGTATCAATCGTTTTTTTTAAATAATCATAATTCATAATACTATAAAATGTTATGGGTCTCATCTGACAAAAAAATGATTAAAGTGAGCTCCATCATTTGTATTCGCTATGTTAAGACTGTGATAATCAATGCAAAACAACGTTGTGTTCAAGAGATTTCATCCTATTTCTTGCCAACAGAAGAATACTTTCATTGTTGGTGTTCCAGAGGCTTCCATATAGTTCTCAGGTCCTCACCAGCAGTATCTCTAAAGACGGCTATCTCACATTTCTACCCCATTTCATCCTTTAATAAAATGAATGGAAAGCAATAGATTATGGTGGGCGGAGAAGAGGGTCGATTATGACACAGGCTGCAGATATCGGATAGACATATAAGTGTATCAGTTATTCTGTAAGCAATGATTGGATTCTTGGAATTGTCGACGCATCATTGCTGTGATATCAAATTTACATTAAAAGACTGCAGACCAGAGCCAAGAGGACCTTTGAGACAAACCGTTTTCTCACCGATAAACTTTGTTTTCATACTCTTGGTGGTAAAAAATCTTTCTTTAAGAAAACATCCAATTACACAGCTGTAGACATTTTGGCCAATGAGAGGGGAACAGAAGATAAAAGACCCCCATGCATCCCTAGTAATGTTAGGGTAGGCTATTTATTTTAGAAGCATTTCTTGTCATATTTGTTGAAATTCTCTTTACATCTCGATCCTAAGCAATAAATCAAAAGTTGACAAAAGAAATCATGTATCTGTGGCTGTTGCGGGCCTGTTATAAGCTCGCCTAATTATTACATTCGGCCCGAATGAAATGTTGGATGACCTTCCTATCTGACTATCTAGCTACAGTGGTGGCAAAAGTAAACACATCCTTTATTAAGTAGAAGTACTGATACTTGTAAAAGTAGAAAATACAGGCTCTGAATTGTAATGCAAGTATAAAAGTAAAAAGTTTCCCTCTGATATTTCTACCAGCTGTTTCTGTGCAAATGGCTATGTTTGGCACTGTTGTGTTAAATTTCTACATGTCTTTTCTCTGTGTTGTATTGTGTTGATCAAATGGAGTCAGCTCTCATTCAAATAAAACAATTTACTGAAAATAATGAACAGATTTCTTCGGTCTTCAATGTCAGCAACATAACTCAAAACATTATGATCAAAA
This sequence comes from Gadus morhua, assembly GCF_902167405.1. NCBI lineage: Eukaryota > Metazoa > Chordata > Actinopteri > Gadiformes > Gadidae > Gadus > Gadus morhua. The sequence goes on from NC_044056.1 coordinate 18,920,406, forward strand.
CGATAACAAACTTCTGGTATAATTACGCCTTAAAACTCTTGTTAGAAATTCCCTCATCTCTACAGGTCTACAAAAAGACACAACCCATTCACCCAAAATCGTTGTTCGAGCCGACAACTTCCAACGTTTATCTTCAATAAGCTCATGAACTGGGAATGTCTTATCTCTGCTCCAAATCTTCCCCGTCTGCAATGTTTGCTGGTTCACTTTAATTCATCCTCACTCGCTACTAGTTCTCCCAAAGATGCCACTTCTGCTCATTGAAGTCTCCCTTTTGACACCGGCTTCTACGTCATTTTCGTCTTGTATCATCTGTCGTAAGTGAGGTGCACCAATGGTTACACCAAGGGATCCTCTTTGCAATGTATTATTGTCCCATGCATCTTTATTGAAATCGGTCTTGATGTTGGGAAGGCGTGCAAATAATTATGCAAAATAGACATTATCAGTCTGAGGGCAGTTGCATTATCCATGCACCACGGTTAGGGCAATTAACAGATGCTTTATCCAAAATGACTTCAGCAGTTCATACACACATTGACACATCGACGGCGGAGTCAACCATGCAAGGCAACAATCAGCTCTTCGGGAGCTGTTAAGGTTGGGTGTCCTGCTCAGGAACAACTCAAGCCTGGGAATCAAACGAGCAACCTTTCGGTTACAAGTCAACCCTTTATACCTTATGAATTCTCCATCAAATCTTTAATGGATGTTGTTTCCATCAAGGTCAAGGATGAGTGGTCAGGAAAGGACATAGGACTTAATTAATTTGACTATTAGACCAGAGTAGGGGCCTTCCAAAAGGCTAGGCAGTTCCATTGCTAAAGCTAGCAAGAGAGGCACATGATTCAACCCGGTATCACGCGATTTCGTGCTCATGCACACAAACGTTAATCTGTTGCGCATCGTGTCCCAGATCACGATTGTCCGACTTTTTTAGTGCTGCAAAGAACGAAATGTAAACCAATGCATTCTGAATGGGAGCGTTCTCCGGCAATTAACGTAGTTTTTGAGGAGGTCTGCTTACAAATCAGAAATGTTGACATATATATAACTAGATAATAATATATACAGATATATAACTAGGGGGTGCACTGTACTATCTGCGCTCACCCCTTCTGAAGCTTCTCTCTCTCTCGCTCTCTCTCTCTGTCCCTCCCTTTCTCTCTTTCTCGTTTCGTTTTTTGGAGCACGTCAATTGTCGGAGAACACTCCCATTCAGAATGCATTGGTTTACATTTCGTTCTGTGTAGCACTAAAAAAGTCGGACAATCGTAATCTGGGACACGATTCAATAGATTAATAACGTTTGTGCGCATGAGCACGGAATCGCGTGATACCGGGTTGCATGATTTGGGGCAGTGTCTTTGGAGGGAGGCCTGAAGGGAGGGGTAGGATTTTGTAGTTGGATACTTTCAAAATGTAGCTTACTCTGGCAGGCTCCTCTAAACTGCCTACCCCTGGCTTTAATCTTTTGGAGTAGAGTCATAAAGCCACTTAGCTAACAATGTGTACCTTTTATCCTCGAGGATAGATTAAAGATAAATACAGAGAGGGCAGGATAGGGTTGTGCTTAGCGGTGTTTGACTCACAGCCGTAAGGTTATGGGTATTTCGAAAAATCCAATCCTTGAGCAAGACCCCTTAGCCTTCCCTGCCCATTAACAACTTATATCAAAACAAATCACTGTAATTGCTTCGGATAAAAGCATCCGCTAAATTGATTAATCCCAGAATCCATGGTAAAAGATAAACTGTTCCTCTTGCGGATGGAATAGCTGGACTTACCGACATACCGCCCCATCCACCACCCTACCTTCAAGACCCAGCCCCCCTCCCCCCCCCCGCCCCCGCCCCCACTAAGGCGGACCCCCAGCAGCCACTCAGGGTGTGAACCCACCTGAGGAACTTGTTCAGGTCGCCGTGTTTCATGTACTCGAACACCATGATGAGGGGGTCCCCGTCCACACACACGCCGTAGAACTTGACGATGTGCTCGTGCTGCAGGTTGGTGAGCAGCTCGGCCTCCCGCTGGAAGTCCTTCCTGGCCGCCAGGGTGGGGTCCTTCAGGGTCTGGGCGGAGACGGACAGAGAGCGTGTGAGCATAGTCATATCCACATGGACGCCCGCCTTGGCCTTTGGATCGTAGGTCGACTTATTGCCATCGCCATACTGGAAATAGCAAAGACTCCTCCCGGAAACATATACTAGTAATCGGGGGAGCAGTGTTTTTTTTGTATAAAAATCATCTTTACATTTCTCAACCGATATCAATGCATCACTTTTATTCAAGGCTTTTTGCAGAAAAAATACAATATTTTTTACGATTGAATATCAAAATGACTCATTGAAACCGGTTGCGAAAAGTAACTGCGCTTTTTATCCAGGAAAATCTCAGCTCCCCCATCTACTTGGCTTTGTTTAAAGGCCAGTCATGGCGTCTCAAGTTTTGCGGCCCCGTTGGCGTATCGCAGCAACAGGTTGAGGCCGCAAATGCGGCGTCTATGTATACGTGTCTACGTGTCTGAGAGTGTGTGGGGGAGAGTGTGAAAGCCTCTATTCTAAAAGGAGAGATCTCGGTGTGTTTAAATGCAGCCTTTTTAAATCGATTTCAGTCAGATGCTATAAAAAAACAATGACTTGACCTACAGATCAAGACACCTAACCCAACAGTCGTGCATACATTTTCATGAAGATATAATATATAGGTAAATACTTTCGATGCTGCACGCATCTTGTATGGATAACCCAAAGGAGGCTTTTAGCGCTGGTATTGAGTCTGTCCCTAGCCTTCTTCGGTGCTGTAGAAATAGTTGCTTTCTAAGTCCTCCGGCTTGCATCCATCCAGGTGTGCTACATGTCGTGTACCCCTGGGGTGAACCAACAGCACGGCAGCCAGTCCTCCGCAGGTGAAGAGCAACAGCAAACAGAGAGGGGCTTTTGCCTTTTACAATAGCAGGATCTGCCATGGATGCCCTGGGGGGTTCTGAGATGGGGAATAGCTATTTTTTATAAATATTTATCTCTGAGCAAAAGATCATCAGGAGACTAACGGCGGTGTAGAGAACTCGGGGAAGATGTGGGAGGCGCCGATGAGAGCCCACAGACTCATATGCACTGCCCATAATACTATACTTCCTGTTGCTACTGCAATCTCCTTCCCACAGTGGCTTCTGCTGTCGTGTTTTTGAATATCTTTCTACGACGATATGTGTGGCCAACAGAATCACTCGGCTTTCCATACCCAGAACCACTTCGCTCTCTCCATCTCTCTCTCGTTCTCTCCTCCATGGATCTCAAATGTGCATTAGCATAGCTTAGCATAAACATAACCTTTCCCTAAACAACCCTCTCTCTCTCTCTCTCGCTCTCTCTCTCTCTCTCTCTCTCTCTCTCTCTCTCTCTCTCTCTCTCTCTCTCTCTCTCTCTCTCTCTCTCTCTCTCATTTGGTTTCAGTGTTTTCATGTCTCTAGCTGTATCTGGCCTACCACACTCTCTCCCTGCACTGTATTGCAAGAACATTGTCAGGGATGATCTGACCAAATCATCAGAATCATTGTACCCAATCAGAAAATCCGAAATAAAAAAAGTGTCAATATGTAACAGACCATTTTACCTCATCGAGCGATGGCCTCTCGCCCTCGTTCAGTGGTTGTGATGTGCATTTAGGCTTTTAAAGCCACTGCCAAAAAATGAAAGAACGTTCCCTTTTCAAGGGCCAAGTTTGTTATGACTATAGTTAAATATGGCAGAGTCTCTCAACAGGAGTATCATTTTCAGGTGAAAGCAAATATATTTTAGGGAGAATACGCATAAGAAAAAGAGAGACTTTTACCTGCTTCTACTTATCCGTGCAATTTGGTAAAAAAAATAGATGACTATCAAAGACTGAGTGAGTCTTTTGATGTGAACCAAATCGCAGACAGTTTCAAAGCACTTAAGTGCATAGTGCACGTGTGTGTCAATATATTGCTGTGTGTGTGGGTAACGGTACATATTCTAAGCATCCTTCATCCTGCACTGCAGTTCCTGTGGCTCACTGAAAGGGAGAGCGTGCATGCTTGTGTGCGTGTGTGTGCTTGTGTTTGAGTGTGAGTGAGTAAGTGAGTGAGTGAGTGATTGAGTGAGTGAGTGAGTGAGTGAGTGTGCTAATGCATACGTGTGTTTTCCCCCGAAAAAGCAAGAATCTGCAGGTAATAAATGTCATGCGTGGATACATCTTGCGGGCGGGTTACAATAACTTTGAGTGAAAACCCAATCGATTAACACACACCTGTTTTATATACTTATATACTTAGCGTCTCCCTTTAATATGTACCATCCACATGCCTCAGTGTTATCTGGCGGCAGGAGACTAACTTTATTGAGCACTGGGTTTTTGCACTGTTTGGATCATTTAGGCATCATATTTAATTGACTTCTCAGTGTTGTTCTGTTCTCTCTGTAATATTTGTGTTCCTCTCGGTATGACAGGGAAATGGGTTTGTGCGTGCTTGATGGTTCAACTGAACAAGAATGTGGCTATTCCACTACATGCATTTTTGTTATGCGTGTGTGTGTGTCTCTGTCCGTCATACCAATCCTCATTTGTTTGCCTATGTTTGATATACCGCTTGCCCTTTGCTCTTGGATTAGGCCCACACACACACACACACACACACACACACACACACACACACACACACACACACACACACACACACACACACACACACACACACACACACACACACACACACACACAGTTGTCTCAAATACTGAAATGTAACACACACACACACACACACACACTAATACGCAGTTGCCTCAAATACTGAAATGTAACACACACACACAAACACATGCACGTACCTTGACGGCCACCAGCATTTTGTCCTTAGTGGGGCTCAGGTTATAACACTCTGCCAGAAAGACCTTGCCGAAGGCCCCCTCGCCAAGCTCCCTCTTCAGGATGATGTCACGCCGCTTAATGTGCTGCACATCTGTGATACGAGGGCGAGAGAGGGCAAAACAGACAGAGAGAGAGAGAGAGAGAGAGAGAGAGAGAGAGAGAGAGAGAGAGAGAGAGAGAGAGAGAGAGAGAGAGAGAGAGAGAGAGCAGTTTAATGGTTGATTGTTATAACATTACGTTTGTCTGTTACATGAATGCTCACTTTCCCAATTATTTCATACAGAAGGCAATTTATATGAAATAAAACTGGTGCTACTTAAAAGCACTCTCGCTCTCCCCTTGCTAGGTCAAGTATCTTATTGATCTCATGTGGTTTACTCGCATTTTCCTTTGATATCATTGCATCAGCCATATGTTTAGTTTTGAGTTATGTTTAGAATTGTGTAATGAAAAAATTTAAATACACTCTTGTGTGGGGGTGCAAAACAACTAGGTTTGTAATGGCTG
>NC_044056.1:18930802-18945802 GCF_902167405.1 Gadus morhua
TTTTCAGCATGTTAAAAACCCGCCAGGCCGTCGAAAGTCAAACAATTTGCTCAAAGGCTATTATAAAAGTTGAGTAGACGGGTAAAGGAAGGGGTCCTACGCGGTCTTAGACGACAAGCCCAGTATAATTTCATGTTTCCCTCAATGCCTGCATCCAACAAAACAACCAAATATATGATTTGTCTCGTCTCCTACTGCTGAGTCTCATCTGTCTCGAGAACAACATTTGAAGCCTTGATGTTGAGTTCTACTGTGGTTGAAACGTATTGTGCTTCTTGCCAGTCTATATTCCATCAATTATTCAGTACATTTTTGGGGTGGACAAGACTTCTGAACATTTTGGAATTAGATCAGCTATCCCATCAGAGAGACTACACTTATGTATTGTATACCCATCCTATAGCATTTTTTCACTCACAAAGCTGCATCATGATAGCCAAAACTAAACAATACAACAACCTAAATGAACAACAATATATATTTCAACATAGGAATGGAGTGGATAATAATATAAATACCCTATAATAAGTTATAATTATTTAGCATTTATTATAAGAAGCACATCATAATACTACAATATTATTACCTTATCACTGATTTCAGAATAAGAATCATAAGGAGATGTAATAATAAGTAATAATCTAAATCTATGATTGCCATATAAAACAGGCTGCAGACTGTTAGTGCTTGTAGAAATTGTAGTTCATTATTGCATTGGTCATGATGGAAAGATCTGTCTTTGCCAGCGATTAAGCCACTCTACAATGGCTGGTCACATTGCTATGTTTGTTTATTTTCTCAATGCTGCCGTCATGTCACAGCTGTTGAACAAATGGGCCATTGTTTTTTGAGAACAAAATGGACGACAAGAGGCTAGTAATTAGAGTGTGAACTCTGTTTGATGCTGATAAACGTAAAGCGTCCAGAACATAATGAATGATTAATTGGAGAGAATGTTTGAATGTGTGCATAAATTTAATCTCTTCAATATTTGAATTAGGGAAGAGAAATACTAAATCAATACAAAACAGCAACTAATTCAGCCTGTCAGAATTTAGCATGCAGAGCTAAATTACTGTTGCTCTGCGAAACAGTGTAAGCTTCTCAGCAATTGATGGCGTCTGCTCATTGGGAGTCAATGGGAAGATTGAGCTTGTGGTAATCGATGTTTTAGCATCAAGCTCAACTCCGTCATTGGACCAGGTGATGCCTTTGTCATTTGCTGTCTTCCTGCATGCGTTAATATTACCTTTATAATTCATGGCTGTCAGAAAATTGGCAAGGGCACACACGCACGCACACACACACACCCACACACACGGACACACACACACATGGTGTGCATGTACCAATTTTTAATGACAGCAGCAGCCTCCAGATTACTGAAAATATAAGTGCAAAGTGGGACAAATAGCAAGGGGGTAGAGAGTAATTGGTGTTTGTGATGCGGTGTTTGTAGAATATAATAAAGCATTTATTGTTCTCCTTGAGCATATTTGCCCTCTGAGCAGTGGAGTCCCAGCCCCATAGTGCTGCTGCAGGGGGGTAAAGCCATGTCTCCTAGCGAAGCATTACTCTGACACTGGTGTCACTGGGTGTGGTAGGAAACCAGAGAGCCTGTGGGGAATCGGATGTGAGCGCATCAATTGATTTCTTAAAATGGGAAAAAAAAACATAAACATATAGTTCGGAATTTAGCAATTTTCAAGGATGGCATTAGATGTGAGGTTGAATGTCTGGGATTGGATAATTTACGCAATCTATTTCAGAGGTTTTATGGCTATAAAATGCTATGGAGTCTACTTCAGTGTGATTTTGTTTGAGTGTTATGTCTGCACGTGCGGGCGTGCATGTGTGTGTGAACATGCGCATGCACGAGTATGTCTGTGGGCGTGCATTTGTGTGCATGCATGCGTGTGTGTGTGTGTGTGTGTGTGTGTGTGTGTGTGTGTGTGTGTGTGTGTGTGTGTGTGTGTGTGTCTCAGCGGGGGTACATACAGGTGGCGGGCTTGTTGCAGCTGTGCCCGTGCCTGAAGTACTGGGGGTTCTCTATGACGGGGATGCGGGTCATGCCGATGACCACGGCGTCGGCGCTGGCATCCAGCGTGCAGGGGCTGATGATGCCGTGGTTGACGTGGTGCAGGGGGCTGGCCGAGTCCTCCTCGCCACTTATCACCGCCACGGGACCTGGGCAAAGGGAAGAGGGGGAGAGGGAGGGGGAGGGGGAGGGGGAGAGAGAGAGAGAGAGAGAGAGAGAGAGAGAGAGAGAGAGAGAGAGAGAGAGAGAGAGAGAGGGAGAGAGGAAGATGGGGGGAGGGAGAGAGAGAGCGGAAGCGAGAGAGAGAGAGTAAGTACAAAGAAGAGGCGTAAACAGAAGGTTGTTGGTTCAATCCCCATTGGCATCAGTCAACCTGTCTGCATCCATGAGCAAGAGGCCTAACTCCTCCTTGCTCATGAATGAATTTGTCTGAAATGCAGATTTAGGAAAGCCTGTTTCCTTCAGTAATCGTTCTTTATCAGTATTTCCCTGCTGGGATAATTAAGTTGTCTTATTTAATTCATTGCCCTTAATGGTTAATGGATAAAGAGCAAAAACGTGTCCAACAGAGTGAGCGTATTAAATGATAGTGAAGTAGAAACACTATAGTGATCGGTCCAGGGCTACCCAGACCAGTCCAACAATGCATGCAAGCGATATCGGGAGGTGTCGAAAACCAACATTGTTTGGAAGTGATGGACAGCGGGATCCGAAAAAGTGAAATAACCGTAGCAAGCAACCTAGCAACATTACAACATAACTCAGTCTTGGCAGGACTAAGGGCCTGTAGGGGTGTGATCTGAGTCCCCCCCTAATCCCCCGGGCTGTTGTGTGTGGTTTATGCTTCCCCAAAATCCATAACACCTTAGCTTTATCCAGCTGAATGTGATTGCAGAGTATTTCACGGCACACCATTTTCCTGATGCTTAATGCACACCTTGATAACCCTTAATAACACAATTATAATTAAACGACAGCTTTCTGTCATTTGTCTGCTGTATCAAAATGACAGACTGTATTGGCACACTGTTACACCCGTTATATAACCTACTAATAATGTTTGTTTTCCGTGTCCCTTTGTAAGATGCTAGGTTGTTTACAGCACGCGAAGCCTTTGTGACTTTCAGTTGTTCGCTGCGCAAACCCATCAACCATCAACGCGCTACAAAAGGAGAAAGGGCGGCCCACCGCAGTTTGACTCGTCGACAGCGTTAATGGATAGGAAAAGCCCAGAGGGACGCCTTTGTGGCCCACAAATGTGCTGTTGTTTCTCCTTCCCTTGCATCTAATTGTTTCGGCGTGGTTCTCCTTCCCCACCCGCTCCCAGAGTGATCTTACATCCGCACGCGTGGCTCCTCCCCGACGCGTCCCCGCGGACCCCGGGAGTCTCGCATCGCGTGTCGGCACGCCAGATGCGAAGCCGCCGCCGGGAGGGAATAGAGTCTCCAAGGCAGGAAGGCTGAGTAACAAACAGCCCCCTCCATCAGCCATCCCCCCCTCCCCGTCCCCGTCCCCGTCCCAACGCCTTCTGTTGCACCCTGTCCCGCCCAGACGCCCGAATACCCTCACATATGGGAACAGGGGGAAACATAGGTAAGGATTGTTGGGGCCCGATGCAAGGAAATAGGAGAGAGAAAGAGAGGGAGAGAGAGGGAGAGAGAAAGAGAGAAACACCATTAAGCCCCTCGCAAATGTGTGATGTCACTCTTTAGATTACAAAAAATGTCAGGGGTCGGCACAGGAAGAGAGAGGGCAAGTGAGAGGGAGAGATAGGTAGGCACAAATTGAGAGAGAAGGGGTGTGAGAGGAGGCGTGAAAGGGAGAGAGAGAGAGAGATTTATCGTATGGGAGGGTGAGTTTAGAAAGGTACTTGAAACATTAACCTCGCGGTACTTTGGCTGACGGATACAGTCTTTGTGTCCTACGCTTAATGGAGGACAGAAAAGCGATGGTTGGGAAGAGGAGGGAAGGACTCAAAATAGGACGAGAGGGGAGAGCAAGAGAGGGGAAGAAGGAGAGAGAGATAGAGAGAATGAGAGAAAGAGAGAGAGAGGGGGGGGGGGGGGGGGGGGGGGGGACGGTAGACAGCTAAGCTGAGGGCAGGGAAAGGAAGGGCCAAGGGAACGGGCACTCCATTTCTGGGTGGCATGCTGGACATCAACCTGATTTGACTGTGAGCGACAGTCTGTTTGATCAAGGAGTGTAGCCCTCTCAACGGGAGATCGAGAGAGAGAGCGAGAGAGCAAGAGAAAGAGAGAAGGGGGAGTACAATAGTAGCGGGAACAAGATGGAGACGTACAGTAATGGCCAGGGACAGCACGATGCGGTGGTCATCTTTGCGGGACGCTATTATTATATCTGGGCTCACAGTGGCCATTTTTCTATCTGAACGGTTGACCAGTTCACCCCCACAATCCCCGCACAACCCCCCTTATGTAATGCACCCCATGCATGGCGGAGCACGTTAAAACTTTAGTAAATGAACAGGGACAGCTCCATTAATGATGAGATGGGCGGGGCGGAACTGCAGTGAAAGTGTGTGCATGGTGGGGTTGGGGGGGGGGGGGGGAGGGGGGGGGGGGGGGCTAAGAGAGGTTAAGGAGAGAGGCAGGTCTATAATTGGACAAAGAGATGGAGAATTGCGCCACTTGCGCTGGATTGTCAGGGGTAAACCGTTAATATTATCTGAAGACGAAGGCTAAATTTAGCCTTCACACAATTTTTCAACCCAAGCACCGCACACATCTTTCAAATGCACCTCAAAGCCAACCACTTGTTGCGTTCCGCCCAGAAAACCGACAAGTGAGCCAGCCTTGCTGATATAAGGCAAATTTCTAAAACAGATTTGAACCGAAAAGCATTACGTTGTGAAGGAGTAGGCCTATGCCAATGCCATGAACTGCCCTGACAGTTCCCTTAACCACTTACCCACACACCTCCTGAATTTGGAATGGTAGTAGAGTATGTGTACTGTTAAAGATACTATATTAGGCCACAGAAGGATGTCCGCCATATGTATCAAAAGTGCTATCTGGTAAATAACAGTAATTTTTTAAAAGCATACCAAATGTTTCTTACATTCTTTGCTGCATTTCCAATTTGTCAACATCACTCAAGTTTTATGATAAATTATTAAATTACAAATAAGTGCAAAATGGGCTTAATGTTCAGTTGAACCATGGTCATTTGAATCAATGCTCAAACGATACCAAATCAACAAATGAACTGCATAGGTTTTTGCATTCTGTGATATACCGTGTTTAACAGTTTTGCTCGGTTTCTGGAGGATTCATCAAGGCCGAACGCAACCTCATTTCATATTCTGATGATTTATCCTTTATTAAAGATGGGGCAAACATCAAGACAACTCTGGGACTTAGAATCTAAAATGACATCTCATATCATTCAACATATCACACATATTAATCTGTTTCCTGCGACCCTGTAATTAACAGGCCTCGGTAATACATTGGCTAACCTAGCCCCAACATCCTTGAAACTAAACCTCACCATAGCCAAACATCAACTGACCTAACGTAAACCAACACTCACACTGCACAAATATGCAATTTTCCTCTGAGTATAAATAAATTAAAAAAAATGTTTTTTTTGAGGGCCAAGATGGCAGATATATATAAAAACACAGCAAACAAAGGATATTGAGAAGATCAATGTGTAAAATACATTTTTTTTCCCCCCACTGCAGTAAAAACTGTCTTTTTTTGATTTGCTGTAAATCGATTCCTGGGAGCTAGGACCCTGGCCTTGAGTTTCGGTGGGATTCTCTCACTACTGTCTGTGACTGCTGGATATATGTAATATATATGTTTCGTATTGTGATCTCCGGATAACCATGTTGCTTCAAATGGAGCAAAGAATCCTCTCCAGCACACCCCAGTCTAATAATTGGTGATTAAAATGGCGCCGTTAACAACAGCTGTACAAAATGATGGTTTTGTATGAACAATGGAAGACCCTATGTACTCAGTGGATCCAATAATGCAGTAAAACTCTATGCTGGTAGTTTACCACAAAGCCCGCCCTCCCTCTGTTTCCTCAACATCTGATTTGCTCCAAAGTCTTTCAGTCACCCTTTATTACCCCTATCTATCAACTGTTACGGATGAATTGTCAATACTTGCTGCACACTGGCTTAAAGGCCAGTTAATCAGTGTTTATTACCTCAATAAATCACATGACTGGCTCTCGGCATTGTTAGTGGTTAGTGTTGGATTCAGCTTTTGTAGAGCCTTTTTGGGATTTTGTGTGTTTGTGTAAGTTTGTATTTGTTTGCCCGTATGACGTGTGTGTGTGTGTGTGTGTGTGTGTGTGTGTGTGTGTGTGTGTGTGTGTGTGTGTGTGTGTGTGTGTGTGTGTGTGTGTGTGTGTGTGTGTGTGTGTGTGTGTTTGTGTGTGTGTGTGTGTGTGTGTGTACGTATTTGTGTCCACGTGTGCCAGTATGTGCTTTTTTTCTGTGTTTTCATTATAAATATATATATATATATATATGTGTGTGTGTTTTTGTGACCCTGTATGTTAACAAACAAAAGATTGCGATTTCAGTTAATGAATTGCACCTGAGGAAAAACTGTTATACGAGACACAGCCCTAAATTGTTCCAGTAGAATGCAGGCCAGGGGAATGGTTGGTTTGAAAACAAATTGTCACAGGGAAATATGGTTAACCTGCCATATGAATTAAAAGAGCCAAGCAAATAGTGTTTTATCATAGCATAAAACACACACCCGCAAAAACACCAGACTACTCTAATCCTTCGAGGATGATGTTGAGATGAAGCACTGGTTAGTTAGTTAACGTGTTTGAAATCAGAAGTAAACACACATATAATTTCAAAGGTTTCCAAAAGAGAGATAATCACAAATACAGCCATACAGAAAAATATGTAAAACATGTTTTCAAGTACAAGTGAAATAAATTGTATGTATGTATATTAAAGGTCTGAGACAACACATTATGAGAATTAACCATAATATTACCCTGAATTATATGAGGCCAGATCAGTTTAACTGTTTAATGATGTCAGTGAAACATATTGCAAATTAGTATAGCTTACAAAACACTAACGTCATTATAAAATGTTTGTGTTAGCTCATTAGCAGCCCTTGTTAGTAATTATCCCCCATAACATTAATCCATGTTTTGAGTCTAAATATTGTGTCATTTTGAATGTCTTTGCATTTCCCCATATTAATGTCTTAATTATAGTAAAATATTCACTCCTATCTACACAATTATTGTGTGATATAGATGGCAAAGTATGGTGTTTGTTGTTCTTGACTATCTCTGCTGCCAGGAATCATTAGCCTAAGGTATTATTGAAACAGGGATAATTAAAATGCCCACAACATTGCTGAGGTCCAGTATGAGCTACAAAGATAATACATTCAAATGATTTAAAGGGAGTTGCCGCTTTGTGTCTTTCTTTTTATATTTGTTTTGGACAGTATCTACATGTTCGGTTTCCTAGATGAGTTGGTCTGCAGTCTAATGAAAAATTAGATTATATTTGGGTAACATCATCATGGTTTGAAGGGAACAATGTTTAAATGGAACTGTGCATTTAGGCTCCCGCCATTATGGATGCATGATTTAACCTCTCTACAATTGTCTTTATATTAGTATGGCCACTCTGTACCTTTAGTAATATGACCAAACAACCATGTAATGTAGTAGTATCTTCATCCAAATAAACAATATGTTTTTCAATGGTGTCACATGGCTGTGACATGGCTGTGTTGAAGCAGGCAGCATGAACAACATTTCTGGTTAGAGAATCAGGCAGCAGAGGGAGATATTTAACTCTGTTCATAAACATCAATCCTTCATTGATGTCAACGACAAACTTCAGATTGCCGGTCATTACACCTTAAATCAAGCCTTTTTCATTTTCACTCTTGGCACTAAACAGAAAACCCCAAAAGACATCAAAGGCATAGGGACCCTATTGCATTAAAATTGAAACGTCTCGCACAAAAAACGTCTGCAGACTATCTATTCATGAGGTTGTCTGCGGTCAACAACTGGACAGGTACCACTTAGGGAAAGGAAAAGGGGATTTTTCTTCTGAATCTGTGATGGACTACCAGCGCTTGGCACACAGATTGACAGGTCTCCACACCCTCCTCTCACAGTCCCATACGTCCCGTCTCTGCAGGGCCGTGGTGGTGGCCCATTGCTGGTGGCCCATTGCTGGTGGCCCATTGCTGGCCCAGCCCGCAGTGAGGGAGATAAATAACCCTAGTACGGGTGGGCTGTGCGGCCCTGCAGTGACGGACACATGGCAAAATCATTCAATCAACCGCCATGATGTCACGATAATACATGGAATCAGTGGCTGTCTGGATTACGTGCACGTGTGTGCGGGGATGTGACATGTCTGGTCAGGTTGCAGAGCCGACAACATGCTTCTCGTACTGGCCAAGACAACGATGATAGAACAGTGGCATACAGGGTTATGTGTGTGTGTGTGTGTGTGTGTGTGTGTGTGTGTGTGTGTGTGTGTGTGTGTGTGTGTGTGTGTGTGTGTGTGTGTGTGTGTGTGTATTGGTGTCTAGGGAGGCTGTGTGTTTCACAAAGTATCCCTCCATGGGAGGCTAAATGAATTGCTTGTCAATTTCCCAATGACCTCCATGATTACATGACACAGTCACCGCTTGATGGCCAGTCATCCAATCGCACGATCTTTCCACTTTGGCTGTCCAATCAAGAAGGATTGGACAAACATGGCCACACAATGCTTGCTCCATCCAGTTCCCAGAGTCTTGCCCACCCAGGACTTGGCATTGAAACAAATTGATAGCACACACATACACACAAATACACACGCAGACACACGCACGCACGCAAACACACACACACACACACATAAATTAATAGCGCATTATCCCCCGTGGAACACAAGGCAGTGTTGTTGATAATGGGGGTTATAATTAATTTCACCTTTAACACCTGCAAGACTCCCTGGTTGTGTGTGTGTGTGTGTGCGTGTGTGTGTACGTTGGTGTATGCGTGTGTGTGAGTGAGTGTTTGCAGCCAAAGAAGTAAGTCATTTCCCAGCAGACTGCTCTTTAAGCATTTCCCAACCTCCCCGGTGAATTTGCGACTCTCTTTCTCGTGTCCTTGCCACGGCGCAATCTCTCTCTCCTTCCCTAATTCGCTCCATATTCATCCCTTCTTCTCTCACTCAATCCCTCAGTGACACCCCCCCCCACACACTCTCTCTCTCTCTCTCTCTCTCTCTCTCTCTCTCTCTCTCTCTCTCCCCCCCCCCCTCTCTCTCACTCTCTCTCTCTCTCTCTCTGCTCTCTCTCTCTCTCTCTCTCCCTCCCCCCCTCTCTCTCTCTCTCTCTCTCTCCCTCCCCCCCTCTCTCTCTCCCCCCCTCTCTCTCTCCCCCCCTCTCTCTCCCCCCCCCTCTCTCTCAGCTCTCTCTCCCTATCCCTCTCCCTCTCTCTCTCTCTCTCTCTCTCTCTCTCTCTCTCTCTCTCTCTCTCTCTCTCTCTCTCTCTCTCTCTCATGGCGGCTGCCCTCCCAGCAGACATTAAACGATAGAGACAAGCAAAGCGTTCTCATCACACAGCCTTCAGCCAAGCGCCTCACGCTACCCGCCTCCTCCTCCCCCTCCTCCCCCTCCTCCCCCTCCTTCCCCTCCTCCCCCCCTCCTCCTCCTCCTCCTCCTCCTCCTCCTCCACTAGTAATGGCTTTGGTCCAAGAGGGGGGAGTCAGTGGGAGAGGTTAGGGGTGGGAGGCGGACAGAGAGGGCTGGGGACAGCGGGAGCGACAGGACGAGTGTGTGTGTGTGGGGGGGGGGGGGGGAGGCTGGTAGGGGGGGTGTGAAGGGTAAAGGTGCGGGGGCTGACAACGAGGGAGCGCGCCACGCAGACAGGCGGGAGAAAACAACAAACACAAAACAATTACGTCGGCCCAGGTCGGCTGCTCTGTCCGTCTGACGGATCCCCCAACTGGCTGGTGGACGGAATGATAAGTTGTCTGACTGGATGAAGGCTGACCGACTCAGTGCGTGACTGACTGACTGAGTGGCTGGCTGACTAAATAGCCGACTGACTGGCTGGCTGGCTGACTGGCTGGTTGATTAAAGGAGAAGCTGACTGGCTGGACACAGACAGAATGGCTGACAGCTGATGGATTGACTGAGCGGCTGGTTGACCAAATGGCTGACTGACTGGCTGACCGACTGGGCAGGCGGGTCAGTGGCTAGAGTTTTGGCTCAGTGATCAATACACTGTGTGTGGGTGGGCAGGCCAGGCTCTGTTGGCGATCTCAAAGCTGATTGGCTGTTAGGGTTTACTGAGTCCCTTTGCGACTGCTTGACTGATTACATTTCTGACTGACTGACTTGCCCGCCTCGGTGTTCAACCCAGGTTGATTTGCTGACCCGGTTGTGCTAGACACGGAGACATTGTGCAGGTTGATGGCAGACCGGGAGATTGGCCTGCTACACTGAACTCGAATTTGGTTTATTCTGCAGCCATACAAACTGCTGGATGTACAATTTATTATATTTAATGTATTACATATTCTTGTTTTCCCTGCTTTATCCTCCTTTGAATGCTATTTTCTCTCCATCTGGGAGCGAGGGAGTGTGTGAGAATGTGAGTGTGTTCGTGTGTGATGGTGTACCTTTTACGTTCACCTCTTGGGCTTCCTCTGATCAGTCTTTTCTGGAAATACCTTACACAGAGTTATTGTAATATTTGATGAGATTTTGACTTTATTGAATAAAACACCTATAAAATACGTGTGGAAAAGATTGAGTTGCTGCAATGTAAGTTGAAATGTTCCCCTATTCCCTGATTCTACCCTATATTGGAACATCTTATTCAATGGATTTTCTTCTTGAATTTTGATTGCATTGTAGTTTGATCTTCTCTTAATTGTGTGTCTTGTTAAGTCGGCATATTTTAACTGTTAAAGCAACGCATATAGAGCTCAGCTGAACTCAATAGATCACCGGTAACTTCATTATTGCCTGAATGAAAATCACTGAACTCTGTTACATTGAAAAGACAGAAAGAGAGTCATCTGAATTAAGTCAGCCGATTGTCCTTTCCATTGTATTTCTGCCTCTCAAACCACACACACACACACACACACACACACACACACACACACACGCACACACACACACACACACACACACACACAGCATTGAATGATAACACAGCATTGAATGATAACAAACAGACTGATCCATAGATCTCTACATCTGCTTCATAGCATCATAGTTAGCTGAGAGAGAGAGAGAGAGAGAGAGAGAGAGAGAGAGAGAGAGAGAGAGAGAGAGAGAGAGAGAGAGAGCGAGAGCGAGGGAGCGAGAGCGATAGAGAGAGAGAGAGAGACCGTAATACCGAGGGTAGACAGAAGCAGGGGGATGTTAAATGGGGCTAATTATCTCCAAGTTGCAGAATGAACTGGGAGGGAGAAGAAGAGAAAGAGAGGGGAAAATGACTTGGAGTAAAATGACAGACAGAGGCAGGAACTCTGTGTTGAAACGAGATACTAGAGAAATCCACAGAGGGAGCGAGAGAGACAGAGAGAGAGAAAGAAAAGGGAAAAGTTGCCAGAAGGAGAGATGACTAAACAGTAATGAATTTAAGTGTCCTCTGTCCCACAAACAGGCAGTATGCTTTAATTTACTGGCCAAAATTAACATTTAAACGGCTTTTACAATTATTTCCCCTGATGTAGCCTGACACATTGGCGTGGAAGCGTTACTGATGCAAGGCACCAATGGCGGGGGATGATGGCTCTGCTAGACACAGCTGATTCCTTCTATTGCCTGTACCTCATTTGTTATCTATAGCTCATGTGTTGCCTATAGCTCATGTGTTGCCTATACCTTGTGGGTTGTCTATACCCTTGTCTATACCTCGTGTGTTTCCTATACCACATGTACTGTCTATGCCTCATATGTTATCTATAGCTCATATGTTTCCTATGCCACATGTATTGTCTGTACCTCATGTATTGCCTATACCACGTGTCTATTATCATGTATTGCCATTATCTTATGCGTGTCTGTCTATACCTCATGTTCTTTTCAGACCTCATGTATTATCTATTATTATGTCTGTACCCTATCTGCTGTCTATACCTCATGTAATATCTATGCTCATGTCTAAACCTCATGCATAATCTATTATTATGTCTATAAATCATGTATTATCTATGCTCATGTCTATACCCCCATGTGTTTTCTACTTCATGGGTTGTATATACTCATGTTTTATCCATACATACATGTGTTTTATACAACTTACTAGTGATGGATTCAATTAATCTTTTCCTTGATTCAGTCTGCGTCGGTCAGTTCGCCAAGCAGAATCGTTCAGAATCGTTTGTTTGTTTGTTCAGTCGAGTTTCCGGTAACGGGGAATAGAATCATGGAATGTACGGTTCTCAGCTGAGTCAGTGAGACTCAGCTGCTCCGTCGTTCTCATTCTCAAACGATCATGGAAGTCGGTCATAAATCAACATTACAACTTTAACCAAATGCAGCGGGATGGGGGGGGGGGGGGTAGTTGATTATTGGATGTTTAACATATCAGCAAGATAATAGACTTGACTTAGCAATGATGGTGGGGGTCCCTGTTTGGAGAACGAACCATGAAAGAACGAGACGGATTGACGAGACATTCAAATACTTGATTAATCTGGCATGACACAGGAAATACAAAGACAGCATGCATTTACCATTTCACTGATATTGAATCGTATTATCGTACGCTCGCTCACTAAGCCTCTTCCCTCTTCATCGCTCACAGTCAGTAAATGAACAGCGAGTCAGCGAGTGATCTGGGAGGAGTCGAGTCTGGGAAAGAACAAGACGATCGAGAGGGAAGAATCAGTTCGGTTCGTTCTTGTCAAAGATTCGTTCATTCGAACTGATTTGGTCGCGAACCACCCATCGCTACAACTTACATGGTGTCCATACTTCATTTCTCTGTCATACCTCATTAATTGTCTGTACCTCACGTGTTTTCTGTAACTCATGTGTTGTCTATGCCGCATGCATGTAGCTCATGAATATCCCTCATGTGTGGTCCATACCTCGTGACATCTATGCATCGCTCTGTTACCACGGCTCCCCCTGATGCTCTGGGGTGGAAGAACAGAACCAGGGGCACCACGTCTACCTGTGCTCTGCATGCTGCTCACGTGTGTCCTTCCCCCTGTGTATGTTCCCGGGTCCCCTCATTAGGTTCCCACTCTACCCTGACTGCAGGTGTCTCCAGCTAGGGTCAACCTCTACTGTTCGCTTTATCCTTTAATCTACCGATACTTCCTCTAAGCCAGCACACCTCTCCTTCCTCGCTATCCCTACCTCTTTTCATTTCATGCGGTTTAAACCCTTTCTCTGTGTTTTTAAGAGATTGGGGTGTAGCTATATCCCTCCCTCTCTCCACGAGAGATGTCTACCTATAGATGTAGGGGGGGATGTGGTGGAATAAGACGGACCATGAGGAAGGCACATATTCATCATCTATATTCCCTTTTCCCTCTCCTATCTCGGATGTGGCTGTGGTTGTGATTGTGCGTGTGGGGGTGCATGTTTGTGTGTGTGTGTGTGTGTGTGTGTGTGTGTGTGTGTGTGTGTGTGTGTGTATGTGTGTGTATGTGTGTGTATGTGTGTGTGTGTCTGTGTGTGTGTCTGTGTGTGTGTGTGTGTGTGTGTGTGTGTGTGTGTGTGTATGTGTCTGTGTCTGTGTATGTGTCTGTGTGTGTGTGTGTGTGTGTGTGTGTGTGTGTGTGTGTGTGCGTGTGTGTGTGTTATGTGTGTGTGTGTGTGTGTGTGTGTGTGTATGTGTGTGTGTGTGTTTGTGTATGTTGGAGGGGGATACTAGGACGTCGGCTAA
Source organism: Gadus morhua (assembly GCF_902167405.1). Taxonomy (NCBI): domain Eukaryota; kingdom Metazoa; phylum Chordata; class Actinopteri; order Gadiformes; family Gadidae; genus Gadus; species Gadus morhua. Next base: position 18,944,736 of record NC_044056.1, read on the forward strand.
ATCATTAAGCGTTTTGATAGGGCTTCTACATTTCGGTGACAGTTGTGTAAAGGCAAGGGTGTCATATTGATCTGTCAGCTGGAGAGGTGACATGGACGGAGGAATAGCTAATGTCGGAAAGGAAAAGGATAGGGTGAGAGTGAGCGGGAAATTGCGCTACCGGGCTCTATCAGTTTTGTATTGACCGTCTTGATTGTTATGGCCACCATCTTGGCACTGTGCTGTCAGAGGAAGAGAGGGCAGGGAATGGAGGATATTCTTTTGAATTTACAAATATTTGTTTAAATATTCTCCATTGCTGTCTCTATTCTGTTTCACCTTTTTCCAAAGTGAAGCCCATTTAAGCTGTCATGTTGTATTGACTACAGTAAAAGCATATGACCCTGTAACTATTTTTTTTGCAAATATTCCCTGATTTTTTAAGAGTGAAAGTACAATAGAGAGATATTTTTGGCACTCCGCACCCCAATTAAACGAAGGTGGGCTTTCTTCATTTATTTCTTCTCATCGTTTCCTTTTCCCTGTGCGTTCATCTTCAATTTTGCCAGTTGTCTTTGGCAACATTTATATTAGCACAGGTTGGCGGACTACAAAGTTAATTGTTGTAAGGAGTGCTTCTGTCGTCACCACAACAAACGCTATCTACTTTCCATTTAATAAAATGTCCTCCTTAGTTCTTTGTCCATTTCAGAGCTTCGGGCCATACGGTGCGGGATAATACAACAAAAAATCTCTATGAATATAATAGGAATAAAGTATGAATAATAGAGTGAACCTCTTTTTTACATATTTATCAAGACCATGTCATAATCATCAGCACTGCATTCTTTTATTGTACGGTATTATTTTTGTTTTCTGTTTAGTTCATAAAAAAGGTGCGTTGCAGGAATCAAAGACACTTGGCAGCCAACCGTTCAGAAGGGTTTGAAGAACGATCCGGGTTACATGGGCAACTATAAAAGGCGACAGGGATTACGACTAGATTGTGTTGAGCAAACACGGGGTTACAAAATATCCTCGTGGGAAATAAAACGCTCTATACCGAGCGCATCTGAGGAGAACCACAG
>NC_044056.1:18950802-18958302 GCF_902167405.1 Gadus morhua
AGGAAAGTAATTCTACTCGGCGCAGCGCATGCACAGCTGCTTTATGTCACCAAATGCTTTTTGGAATCACAGCGCAACGTAGGCTTAAATTGCCATGCTTAAAGTGATGGTTATTTGGTTTCTATACACATCACAAGAGTGACACAGACACTGCCATTTGAAGTGTCATTTAAGGCCCACAGTCACAGTACTTCTAGCTGGAGGTTTCTAAATGAGTCCATCCTTTAAAGATACACACATCATAGAAACATTACCGGGGCCCAGTGAACTGTGGCCAGTCTGGAAACAAAGAAATATCAGGGGTTTTATGGGGTTCTGAGTAAAGAATGCGCTTCTTGGGTGATGAAATCAATAAAAACCCATGGTGTGTCGCAATTGAAACACATACAAGGGCTGTTTTGACGATCGACTAACATGATATAGAGAGAGCCAGAGAAAAGAGCAAGCATAGCTAAGAATTGCCTGCTTTGAAAATCTACTCAATGGCAGCCCATACATCTGGCATGAAAGGCTGCTGGAGCGCCCAGTGTCAGGTCACGCACTGACCATTTTTGTGCTGCGGTCACAAAGGGGAACAGAAAGATGGCTGCCAAACGATCCAGAACACATAGCAGAGACACGGCGACAGAAAGGGAGGCCGGTGAACGAATCAGAAGGACGTCTGGACTCTCCCCACATTAAAACCACGGCTTTAAAGGCAGATTGCACCCTGATAGAAATCAGCAATGTTCCTTCTGTGGGGGAAAACACAGATGCAATTTCCTCCTCGGGTAAAGGCAAAAAAATATAATCTGCAAAACAAAAGAGGAAGTGCAGGATTTATGGAACTTTAATGAAATCATTTGTTTGGGATCTTTCTTTCTGTGTTTTAAAAGCAGCCATTTCCTGAGGCCTGTAACTTGATATCGACACATTTATCTTTGGTGAATGTCTCAAGTCAAACGTTTGTTGCATGTGTGTGAGTGCGTTTGTTCATGGGCTTGGGCGTGTGTGTGTGTGTGTGTGTGTATATGTGTGTGTGTGTGTGTGTGTGTGTGTGTGTGTGTGTGTGTGTGTGTGTGTGTGTGTGTGTGTGTGTGTATGTGTGTGTGTGTGTGTGTGTGTGTGTATGTGTGTGTGCGTGTGTGTGTGTGTGCATATGCCTCATGGGCATGAAGTCGGACGGACACTAAGGCGCACTTAGGGAACAGATGGATGTAATCAACAGATGGTTGAAAGGTTGTTTCTGTGCATGTGCCCTTAAGACATGAGATCTGTCTGGCCATATGTGTGTGTGTGTGTGTGTGTGTGTGTGTGTGTGTGTGTGTGTGCATGTGTGTGTCTTGGCGGGTGTGCTAAAAGCAACCCTGTAAGGTAGTGCCAAATTTGGCACATCCGGTGGTTTTGAACATTCAAACTAAATCTAGGAATAGATTTTCGTTGAGGAGATCCACTGATTAAAAAAGTTACCCACCGTTATATCCTAAACCCCCTTGCTTAGTGAGGGAAGATAGGCAGCTAAAATGAGCCAACGTAGTTAACCGTCTGAGATATCTCCCCTTCTTTTGCGGTCCATTGGAGAGCACTAGGCGTCTGACGCACAGGATGCTAATGCCTACTTGAAACGTAGAGACTGCATGATAAATAGGCAGATTTTAAAGTGGCTCTTTGAAAGAGGCGTTTCAGAGATGTTCTTAGGGTTACGAATGCAAATAGAAGAAACCTCATCAGTATGAGGATAAACCGCTCCATCATGGCCTTGGACAATAGACGTGATGTGTTAGCCTTACATAGAGTAAGTAAAAAACATGAACATTAAGAATTAATGCAATGTGTGAGAAATAATCCAAATGCTCACAGTCAACCTCCCCATGGATATTCTTTGTGGAAAAATGCATACACTTTAAATACCTGACTAGATCAACAACGGACAATATCAAGATAAGAAAAATATTTCCACAAGGTATGAACATAAAGTAAATATTTTTGTTACAAAGACTATTCATTCTGTATTCGACTAGCAATGGGATTGCTAGTTATTGTGATGTGCATGGTCAAGGTTTTATATTTTGATATCCATCACCAACAACCTGCTGCAGCAGGTATCTGGCAATGGGATGTGAATGATTTGAAAATAATTTTGGTATTTCTAAGGAATCTTGGACATTTTGCATGATTTAGTAATTGGTTGTGCCGGAGATATGCTATTCAGAGCTTCCATCCATAATGGAGAAAAATCGCTTTGCTGGTTTAAATCCTGTCTGGCATTAAAACAGAAGGATTCACTTATCCTATGGCCTTTTAGTTTTTCAGTGATTACAATTTTTGCTTTTTGCTTAAAGAAGATCATTTGTATGCCAGTCCGAATGCCATATTAAACCTTATTTCAGGCTTTGCTGTATTCAACAGATAGATGCACAGAAACCAAATGATTCTTAGCTTCAAGTTGATTTCCTTTGGACAAAACACTGTTCCCAATAAAACTGTGAACCTTAGTTCCTCCCGAGCCATCTCTGCCCCCCCCCCCCCCCCCCCCCCTTTTAGACTGCACTGAATCGTCGCACTCAAATCTGTCCTCTGTTTCATCATCTTCACCACCATCATCATCATCATCATCATCATCATCATCATCCTCATCATCATCCCCATCACTATCATCAGCCTGCTTTCTCTCATTTCCTCCCCTCCCTGGCCCTCCCTCCCATTGGCAGACAATCAGCACCCCAGGCTCGTGGCAAGGGGCTGGGGATTGAGTGTGGAGCAACAGGCAAGCGGGCAGTGGGCTCTGTGGAGCACTGTGCTGCTGGGAGGGTTGATGCTGCGGTCATGGAGCAGGGATCACGGAGGGACCGTGTCCAATAGCCACAATCCCTCCTCCCGCAAAACCAAATGAAAAAAGATGGACAAATAAATAAATAAAAACGCAAAGACAAAACACTGAGATATTATTGCTTTCTATAAGATTGTTTGCATATTATATGCAGGCCCTAATACAGGAATCATGAATAATGAATAACACAATGAATAATACATTAATAATAAAAGGGTATATTAAAAAGTCATAAAGAAAACAAGGCGGTAAGGGAATCAAAGGAAGCGTTTTGAACTGATTAGCATCAGGATAGCTGTGCCAGAGCAACAGTTCTATCTGTTCCATCCTTCCTTCCGTCCTCCTTGCTTGCTGCCTCCCACCCTCCGCCTCTCTTTCTCTTTGCACCCCCCCCCCCCCCCCCCCCCCCCAATCCCCCCCTTCCTCCAAACTACACCCGACCCCTCCACCCCTCTGCCTCCTCTATATCCCCTCTTTTATTATTTTTTTTGTACAAATCTGTGCCTGTTGATACTGGGTTAATCTGCTTTCAATTAGCTGGGGGCAAGAAATAAAGGGGGGGGGAGAGACTGAGAGAGAGAGGGAGAGAGAGAGAGAGAGAGAGAGAGAGAGAGAGAGAGAGAGAGAGAGAGAGAGAGAGAGAGAGAGAGAGAGAAAATGTGGAGGGCGGACTATTTGATGGAAAGAAGTAGCGGAAATGTAGGAACTCGGGGGCAAAGAGATTGTGAAACAGAGAGTTTAAATGAGAGACACAGAGAGTGAGAGTGAAAACCACATAGGAAGTGAAATGAAAGTCAGCGTTGTTGGCAGCAAGTCAAAGTCTTGATACACACAATCGCCAACCCACGCACACGCCGCGCTTTGCGGGAATGTAATATATCGTGCTAATGTGTGTGCCAATGTGTACGCATTTTTATCAGTGAGAATGTATGAACTTTGTGTGTTGTTTTTCTGCCATCCGGGTCTGGTCGCATAAGATCCATGTAAATATGGAGATTTCCAGGGCAGAACGGGAATATCTGATCCATCATGTATGGCTAAAACATTTATGCATGCGTACACGTGTCTCTTCCGCATGTGGGAAGTCATGTGCATGTGTCCGTAATATAACAAGCGAGCGATGCTTGCATGATGAATGCATTCCGGTGAGCAGTATAGGGAGAATTTGCATCGAGTTCGATAGGTTCAACTTTGTGTAAATCGGAATGTCCAGAGCCGAACCAACGAGCACAATAGACTATGGCAAACTCAGAGCAAAAGTCTTTTAACATGGCTATGCAAAAGCGCACATGACTTAAGGTGACACAAACGCATTTGGCGCAGTGCTTGTCCTTCCATGAATGTTAGCAACCGGTGTGAGGATAAGCAAGGACACATGTCAAACCCCCCACACACCTGTAAAATAGCTGCCTAGTATGGTGGTAAACGTGACTTATTGTTTATTGTTGTATTGTTAAGGTTTCATGGGAAGCACTAAAAAGAGGCTGTACAATAGTAATAGTACATTCAAGAGGACATCGGTGAAAAATGTTCTTGAATGCATACTATCTACTGGTTTCTCTTGTCTTATCCCGGGAGTTCTTCGCTTGTACTTGCTTTCAATGAGAGAAATCCTAAACCTGTGTATCAGGGCTGAGAACTGAATCACGCACACCAAATATTTCTACCATCGCTTGTGGCTTTTTTTGCACCCGCTGTTATTGATAATGTTATTCCAGTTCTGTTAGAAAGGATGAGGGAGGCCAGCACTTTCCAAAACCAGCCGGGTATTACTGCTTTGCATACTAGAAAGGCTGTATGTCATTACAACAGAGCTTTTTTGTGTCCAAAATTATTTTAAATGTGTTAGATATCTTTTCCCCAACAGATTTACAACATTAAACTGAGATAATATATAGGCCCTAGTACAAACGTTTTCTTGGTGCAATGTGATTTAATCACTGGAACCTCTGCAGAAGATATAAGAGATATATCACGGTAATGGGGGCAGACGAGAAGGGCGAGAAGTAGAGATATATACCGGCAAACATATATATGTCGGGTTCCTACCTTTCATGCCAAACTTGGAGCGTCGGCCATATTTGTTGATGAGCACAAAAAGGACGATGAGCATCACGCAGGCGAACCCCGCCAGACCCACGGCGATGGAGACCTGGGCATCAGAGGACAGGGAGGAGAGAGGGGGTAGAGAGGGAGAACAGGTGAGAAGAAGGTAGGGAGGGGTTGTCAGGAGAGGTGTGGTAAAAGAAGGAAAGGAACGACAAGAGCACCGGGGTATAAAAAGATGAAGAAGGGTGGGGGTGGTGGTGTCGAGAGGGTTAATGTGTGCGACGCAAAGCTTATGCTGTCTGGGAAGGCGGAGGCGGGAGGCGTCTATGCGGGATCATTAGCATGGTTTTTGCACAATTGTAAAGCAACCTTGCAGCACACGGGATAATGCGATGATATTCTGGTCAGTAATGTTTATGGGTAGTGAATCCCTCTGGTTCACTCCCTGGCCATTTGATCTAGTATATCCCCTCAAAGCGGGCTTCCGTGATTGATATCACATGGGATGTTAGCCGCCTTGCCTCACCCTAGTGATGCAATTACATTTTTTGTTTATATTTTCGAAGAAGTTGAGAGGATGAGAGTTCATGGGTAAACTGTAAACTGAAAGGAAGGCAGATAGCAAAAACATGCAGCTAAGACGTCTATTCATGAACATCAAGGAGTCGTTCTGTTGGTTACCAAGATGTTTGGACACATTTCTCGACAAAAGCTATGAATTAAAGCAAATGCAGAAATAAAAGCACCTGTTTTCTTTTCTTTTTTAATTGCGCCACAAATGTCTTTTGCCAAAACAGGGCTTTAAAATTGGAGTAATTTTCTTAAGATTGCGGTTTTTTTTTAACTGGGATCATTTTCTCCCATCCGCTTACACGACATCTACTACACACACACACACACACACACACACACACACACACACACACACACACACACACACACACACACACACACACACACGGACACAGACACAGACACAGAGACACACACACACACACACACACACACACACACACACACACACACACACACACAGACACAGACTTGCTCAGGAAACATTTATAACTGAAACACACGCACAAAGTCACACTCCACTTAAAACCTGGGCCGGAAGTTAAGAGTTATCTTGGCTGCTTTCCCCAGTCAATTACAGGAGAGAGAGGAACTCAATTACATTTCTTACCAACTCTCAGTCTAACTAACCACCGAGGGAATACAGGCAGATAGAGGGAGATTCTGTTTTTCATCCTCATTTTAAGTTTTTGGGGGGTTTATTTCTCACCAATCTCTTGCTCAATTCTCTACCCGCTTTATTTCCTTCTCTCACTCTCATTGCAGCTGTTCCCCAATCCCTCACCCTATAGTGCCTACGTTGCCTCTTTTCTTGTGGCAAATACAGGAGGAATGCCTGATCTCTTGCAGGTTAACTAAGGTGAAGCTGAAAAGAGTAGTAATTCAAACTCATACACCACATAATGATGTGACAGCACGCTCCACTCATGTAGCAAATATCACTTTATAAACAAACATGACTGACTCTTATCTTGATCATTTGCTACATTTTCCAGATGTAAATGGTTCCTATAGGCGACAGAGTAACAAGCACAAGTGAGTCAAGCTACATGTCATCCATTAGCTAGCGGTGTGTTGCGTTTGACTGTCTTGAACGCTCACCCCAAAGGTATCCTCCTCCGGTCTGTGTGTCACTGTGATGGTTGGGGCCGGTGTGTCTGGAAAAGAAAATGGCACACATAAGTTGTGGATGAGGCCTACATGAAGAAACCCCTAAGAACAGAGTGCAGATATGTGTAATGTGTGTGTGTGTGTGTGTGTGTGTGTGTGTGTGTGTGTGTGTGTGTGTGTGTGTGTGTGTGTGTGTGTGTGTGTGTGTGTGTGTGTGTGTGTGTCTGTGTGTGTGTGTGTGTGTGTGTGTGTGTGTGTGTGTGTGTGTGTCTTGAAATACCAGTTGTTAAACTGATCGCCATTAATTTTACCTTGACAATTGCCTTTCGTCCACCATTAACTATCATGAATTATTAGTATGTGTGCAAACTTTGTTCGAGACAGAGGGACTTTTCTGTAACGGTAATACATAAAAATGAAACGGAAAAGGTGGTTCATCAGTGTCTTTATATATTTTGTTAGGAAATGAATATGTATGATACCTTGGCTTGATGCCTTACAACTATATTTTAGTCCTTTCCTGTCACGTTTCGCCCCCCCCCGCTCCATTCCTATAATTATCTGTCATCGTGTCACAGAGTGCAGGGGACCGGGGATCAGACAGCACTAGTAGATTGCATTAATAAAGTGGGACTGTGATAATGTCTGCTGCAGCATATGGCAGATATAAAAAGGCAGGATATAGGGTGAATTTGATTAGGATACACAATGGACGATACAAAATGAAACACAGTGCATGAGCTGAAAAAAATCTAAAGTGTTTTAAAATATATATACATACATTATTTTATTTTTTTCTAACTTTGTGGCATTAACTCTAACATATAGTGACAACCTTGAGAATGGACTTGTAATTCTCCGATGAGATTTTTTGCACTGGGCAGATGAAGTGGAAAACGACTTACCATAATCAATATCATCTATATCTGGCAAGCAAGGGAGAAGAGAGAGAGAGAGAG
>NC_044056.1:18960802-18963302 GCF_902167405.1 Gadus morhua
TTAATAATTCTTTGTGTCAGCCATTTTCATAAAAGGTTAGAGCCTTTGTGCACACGCACACACACGCACGCACACACACACACACACACACACACACACACACACACACACACACACACACACACACACACACACACACACACACACACACACACACACACACACACATCCAGTGCACAGATACTCAACATAATTATTATTAGTGTCTCTTCTACATGACCTGCTTTAAATTACTTTAATATGGTGGCAATCCATATGACAAAATAATGTCAATATAGACAGAAACATAAAACATGAATGGTTAGATTAGATTAGGTTAGGTAAAATAAAATAAGATTCGATTTTTTTCAATGAGATTCCATCTAAATCCATTCAATTAGACAAGTGCAGCACGGAGATACAGCAAAGTCAAGCATAGATACACAGCGGGCGCAGGATTGTTCACAGTCATGACTCTGAAGCAATAATGCCAGGCACAGAAACCTTTTGCTCATCACAAAACTGTCCCTGGACACAAATACCTAAAACACAGGACATTTAGTTTATAACAGAATATATCAGGCAACGTCAAATCCACCTTTTATTCCCCCCCCCCCCCCCCTATCTCCCCTCATCTACAACCTAGTAAGTTCTTATGGGATCACACCATCCTGGAAAGTGAGAGTGTTGTGTTTCGTAACCCAGACCCTAAAACGATGTTGATCGTTGCCTCAGTGGTCTAGCAATAATCACAGCAATTTGTGTTTTTCAGCAACACAAACAGCCATGCCAATCTCTTCAAGTGGAAAACATAATCACTGCCCCTTCACAAATCCCCAAGTATACATTATTTCCACAACAGGAAGAAATGCATTTCTTAGTTTCTTATTCACATCACACAAAATACACAACAGTTTATCCTTTGAATCAAAAGCAGCATCATGGGTGTGTGTGTGTGTGTGTGTGTGTGTGTGTGTGTGTGTGTGTGTGTGTGTGTGTGTGTGTGTGTGTGTGTGTGTGTGTGTGTGTGTGTGTGTGTGTGTGTGTGTGTGTGTGTGTGTGCGTGCCTGCATGTGTGTTTGCCTGTGTATGCGTTTGTGCAGGACCCCGACAGTACATTTGCCCACCCAGGCCTATTCTATTCAGCCTGGCCAAAGCGATGACCACAAGCCGAGGCTAACAACAGAGACGGATGATACTGTTCGGCAGGAGAATTGAGCATTCATGACTGCGCACATATTAGGCTGTGAATGTTTTCGTTAGGTGTTTATTATTAAGTTCAAAAGAAAGGAAGAAAAATTCAACCTTTGGGGCGAAATAAATGAGTCAATTCCGTACAAATATTATGAATCACAAACACTCCCCGGGAAACCAAAGAAACAAACAAAAATGCAAAAAGCTGAAATCAAAATGAGAAGCGAATGCAGAGGTTCCTTACTAAATCTTGGCAGTAGTCAGAGAGCCCACCCAGCGTTGATTTGGAAATTGAACAGGATTGTTGCTCCTGTTCCCTTCCCCCTGCTCTAAGACCCTCTACATCAGCCCACATTGAGACCCCTGCCCCCCCCCCCTCTTCCAGAGCACTGCTCTCTTTTCAATTACCTCCCAACCAAGGACGTTAAGGTTCCTGGTGCAGGAAACAAATTAAAACGAGCCACTTCACACACACACTGTGGCGCGTTTCCCAAGAACTGTAGAGTCCGTAATCCCAATTGACACCGCAATGCTATGAACAAACCAGTGCCTGGGAAAACTGGTATTGGGGCTATGGATGTGACCGCAACCCAGTGTAAACCGAGGGTAGGCTCTGAAGCTGGAGGGGGATCGGATGTAGAGGGTCTGTAGAAGAACTGGTGACATCAATGTAGGCCTACCCATCTTTGAAGACACGGGCACGGAGGAAAAAAAGAAGAGGCAATGTATTCCTGGCTTCGGGGGTGGGGAGGGGAATTACATTTTCCCGGTCATAGATAGAGGGTACGAGCTGAGGGGCTATAAATAGAAGAAGAGTGTCACGTCGATTAGCATAGCACATGTTCAACACATACATCAATCTGCGTTACGGCCCCCGACCAAAGGAATGGGGGGATTCCGCTTGGTTTCACCGTGTGAACATTATTGGACATGATCACCCTGGTAATGTTAGCGTTTTCACTCTGCGTCGCTCTTTATGGCTATTGATGGAGGGTGTTTTCTATTGGAAACCAGCCGCAGACAAACAGCTCAACTTTTATGGGCAGCTGTATAATTGATGAATTGTCCCTCACATTTGTTTTTTAAAGTTAGTTACTGTCCCATAAGTGCCATTAAATGATATGTGTGCATAATTTAAAACTGTTTTAATGGGCAATTTCACAAACAGTAACGGGCCAGGGTAGATTGTCTTGCATAAGCACATCCTTTATTTCCCCCATTTTTAATCCCATATTGATTTGGTCCGGTTTGCTTCCGTGTGCGATTCCATGGCAAGGCTTTCATGGTAATGTTATTTACATCCATACGTCTGCAGTGTTGTCATTTC
>NC_044056.1:18965802-19072883 GCF_902167405.1 Gadus morhua
CACCCACGCGAACCGCGTCGCCTGCGTGTGTCTTGATATTGGTATTATTTGCGTTATTATTATTATTATTTGCCTCACTATTATTACTGACTACATCATCCACGCTGAACGGTTTTTGCATCTAAAGAACGTATCCCGCCCGCCCCGGAGGAAGATTGAAATTATGTTACTTCCAGGCACAGTTTTATTAGCATTCTGCTTGTCAAGCATGTGTTTTGTGGTTGGCAGATGATGCTCAGTCTATTAGATCATATCATACATGTGTTAATGGGGCCCGTCAGCTATGCATGACACATGGTTTGTGTCAGTGTATGTGTATACGTGTGTGTGTGTGTGTGTGTGTGTGTGTGTGTGTGTGTGTGTGTGTGTGTGTGTGTGTGTGTGTGTGTGTGTGTGTGTGTGTGTGTGTGTGTGTGTGTGTGTGTCCAAGCGTGCATGTGTGCGTGGGTGGATCCTATATCCTTCTGTCTGTAAAACTAACACTTACATACACATCGTGATGTAATAGTGTCCCTGTGTAGCTCAAGTGGAACAGCGTAGCATTAGCGCTGCCATGGTGAGGTGTTTTCCATTCCCGCTGGGGCAACCCGTGTTCAGTATGTATGCCCATACAATATTTACACGTTAAATATATCTTTATAATCAGAATCCTATTATTATTATTATGAACGTCGGAGGGTGAGTGTGTGTATGTATGTGCGTGTGAGTGTTTGTGTGTGTCTCGTGCCGACCTTGTGCACGTTAATGGAGCGCATCCCGGCCGGGTTCCAGTCCACCTCCGGTAGCGGGGAGCCGGTGCCGTTGCAGCTCACCGTCACCTGCGCCCCCTCCACCAACGTTAGATTGCTGTGACTCACGCTGATGTCTGGTACGTCTGTCCCAGCGAGGCCCAGAGAGGAAGAGAAACAGAGAAACAGAGAGAGAGAGAGAGAGAGAGAGAGAGAGAGAGAGAGAGAGAGATTGGTAAGTTGATAGTCGGAGAGAGAGAGAGAGAGAGAGAGAGAGAGAGAGAGAGAGGCGGAGAAGTAGATAGAGAGATAGCGAGAGAGGCAGAGAGAGAGAGAGAGAGAGAGAGAGAGAGAGAGAGAGAGAGAGAGAGAGAGAGAGAGAGGCAGAGAGTGAGAGAGGTGAGTTGATAGGCGGAGCGAGTGAGAGGGAGGGAGAGAAAGAGAGAAATTTGATTTCCTTCAAGATAAACATGTACTCATTTGTCATGTTAATGTGGCCCAGTGGTCTGCATTAATGAGAGGAGGAATAAAAGGCAACAGTGCACACTTTGCTGGCGTGTGTGTTTGGGTGTGTGTGTTTGTGGGTATGGGTGTGTGTGTGCACGTGTGCGTGTCCGTGCATGCATGTGAGTGCGCTTGTCGTTATGTGTTATTACTGTCCAGCCTCACCACAGCTACTGATGTTCATATCCAGGAGCGGTATCTTCCTGTAGCCCTCGTCGCAGTACAGAAGTTGGGAGCTTAGCCCCGCCTCTCCTCTCTGTTGCCATAGCTGCAGCCAACGAATCTTGCAGCCGCACTCAAACACCACATCCTCCAATTGGCTAAGAGGAGCGAGGAGCGAGGAGCGAGAGAGAGAGAGAGAGAGAGAGAGAGAGAGAGAGAGAGAGAGAGAGAGAGAGAGAGAGAGAGAGAGAGAGAGAGAGAGAGAGAGAGACATTATGAGTATAGGTCTATGTAAGCCCTGGCCATCACCTGTTGATTAGGGAATAAATGCAAAACACGAAAGACATATAGAGACAGAAACACATACACTTATTTAGATTAGTTATGGGAAGCAGTTGCAGAGAAAGATGCAGATTCGGTGAAAGAGGGTTGCACTAAAGTGAAAGATGATTTGGAGCGATTGGATGCCTTAATGATTCAGAGTTAGGACAGAAGCAAGACACAATTTACAACAACATGTGTCTACAGCATAGAGTGTCAATGGCATATCGCAACACACATACGTCCAGTCATGGCTGGGCATTAATTCCCAGTGTTCACACACAAAGACATAGAAACAAAGGCAGACACACACTCACACACAAGAAGAGACAAGACAAGACAAAGATTGCAAGCATTTATCACACTGTGCCTGCAGGTTAGATTAGAACTACTCCGTCTTTACTGTTTGTGTGTGTATGTGCACGTAAATGTTTTTGTGTGTTTGCGTGTGTGTCTGTGTTTGTGTGTGTGTGTGTGTGTGTGGGGGGGGGGGGGGGTTGTGTGTGTGTATATTTGCTGAGAGAAAAAGGCAAAAGTGATGAACACTGAGTGTTTGACACCCCCAGCCGCACACTTTCCCCTTCTTTCCCTCTGCAGCTCCTGCTCCCTCTCTCTCTCTCATACTCACACACACACACACACACACCCACCCACACCCACACCCACACCCGCACACACACACACGCACACACACAGGCGCGCGCTGTACACTGCTTGTTTCAAACGTTAAAATCAATAGGTGCATTATTACTGCCACAGTAACAGGTTTGATGAATAGAGCAAACAGGATTTGTCTAGAAGGAAAAAAAAATCACTTGACTAAGGACCCCTTGCACAGTCTCCATTACAGTATCCTGAAAAAGAGAGGGAAAATCATGGCTGCGGCAGCCCTGTTGTTATTCAGTGTCGCTTCGTACAGACCTCTGTGTTCCAACCAGAGCAGATTGTGTACGATGTCACCGCGGACCCCCTCTGCCTGTTTCATCAACAGACCCGAACCCAAGTGGGAATTAAGGGCTTCATCTATTTCCTTTTCCCTACCTCTACTGCTAACACCGAAAAAAAGCACCAACCCACGCCAGGTGCCAATGTAGCGAGCGTTTTGCATCCAACCCTCTGCATCACAGGGAGCGGCACTTTGGAGGAGGACACGAGGACGAGACGCAGGCGGCGCTGACATACAGTTGGCAGTTGGCAATCATTCTGCTGATGTCGCCATTCTCTCTCTCTCCCTCTCTTTCTCTCCCTCTCTTTCTCTCCCTCTCCCTCTCTCTCTCTCTCTCTCTCTCTTTCTCTCCCTCTCTCTCCCTCTCTCCCCCTCTCTCCCTCTCTCTCCCTCTCTCCCTCTCTCTCCCTCTCCCTCTCTCTCTAGAGAACTACTCGACCAGACCTGCCGCTCTCTCCACAGAGGACACTTGTCACACACACATTTTGATCTGATGCTTGTGCAGACACTACAGAATTCACACACACACACATGCATACACTTGTGCACATAGATGTATGCACATAGGCGCGCACACACGCACACACACATAGATGTGTGCAAACACGCACACCCATGCAAAGCATTTAGTCCCTAAACTAAATCCCATCCCACATTTCCTCCTATGGATCTGTTTTCTTTTAGGCGGGGACAATAAGGTGAGTGGGTGGTTTGAGGAGGTCCTTCTCCGTGATCCACGATGCACTTTAAACCTCCAGATCACAGTAAGGCGTGCATGAATCCAACCAAGCTCCCACCCAGACCTTGCGTCTCAGCTTTTATTTCTACGTGACGTGCTTCCGCAGCCAGACCCATTAATCCACTGGCCCAAAGGTCTGGCCACATTTGAAAATCGGTTACAGCACACAAAACGGAGACGCAGCGTAAACAAAAACGAAAAAGCATTAAAAAGAATGTGGGCGCAGAGACTTCTCTTCACGTTACTGAGGTTGTATTGTGCCGAAGGCCACAGTGAGATTCAACATCAAACCCCACTCAGAGATCAAACAATGCCTATGTGAGGATCCAACCAATGGAACTACAATAGAGTAGAATAGAGGCTGTGTAATTAAGACCATACAAAGCAATGGTGATTAACCAATAAAGAAAATAAATCGATGTTGTAACTCTCCTCCCACTTCCACCTTCAAAGTGGCCCACATCCATCGGTCCCCTAAACACCACCTAACCCCCCCAGCCCCCCTACTTCCCCCCCCCCCCCCCCCCCCCCCCCCCAATGGAGCTTATCTTCCCCACAACATGGCAAGCTTTAGTCCCATGAATACTTAATTAAGTCCCTAATCAAGCAGCGAGCGAAGAGTGTGCGGTATAAAATGTGTTTGACTTTGTAGCGCTAGATAACCCTCCCTCGCTCATTACCAGAGCGGAGATAGGCCTCCTGGATGCATTGTTAATACGGGGGCAGGGTCGCAGATGGTCGGATAAGAGATCCACACAGCACATGTGAGAGATAGCGGGCCCCGCAGAGAGTCTATGCAGGGCGTGAGGTGGGGTGAGGTGGGGTGCGGAGCATATACCTCGAGAAAGGAAAGCAGTGAGTCATCTACGGTAAACAATGGGAAATCGTATTTTTGGGGGTTTTTGCTCCCTACCTCGTTGGAGTGATTCACCAACGGCGTTCGTCAAATGAATGTTACAGCTACTGTAGTGTTGGGTGTTATTATCGTTTGTTTTGATGGACTCAAACTCCAAAAGACAAGAGCAAGGACAGCCGGAATGTTTGGTTCTTTGGGAAGCAAGGCTTGTTCACTATAATGTGCCGTGAAGAAAACCTCAGGAACAGTGTGTTCTCGCTCCTTGCCTGATTACTATCTAAATCATAATGCGAATCATAAACTATAGTTGGTGTCCCCGAGCTTGTCCCTGTTTGCCTCCTCTGTTTCAACCGATGGTTTCTGCAGATGCTGCTTCAACTATCAACAGGATTAAAAAAGATATATCTTATCGAAAAAAACGATCAATGGTCACTGATAGAATAGAAGAAGAGGAACCTATTTGTATATATTTACATATATGTTGCCGTATATCTATTTCGATAGATGAGATCTAACAAAAAAAAGAGAAATCAGAGCAATTCTATTTATGAGGGGGTTTATGAGGGGTTGACCTGACACACATCTGTTTACATATTGAAAAGAATATTCTGATGAACACGCATCATATCCCATTTATTATTTAACGACATGCCTTGATCTCTCTTTACATCTCGGCCTGTTTACAAGCCTCCTCAAAGAGGGATTAACACAGAGCAAGTCAGCTTCAGTCCAAATCTGCATCGTGTTTGTGCGTGTGTTTTCCATTCCATCTTGAACCCAGCCCATCACCATGGTATAGCTAAAGCCTTATTCACACTGTGGATCCATCAGGGACCTATAAGGAGGAAAGCAATAAGGGTAAAAACGTTGGCAGAATGATGGAGCCCCACTGCTGTTCTGTGTCATGTTTGGTTTGATTGGGCCAATGAAATGCTTGACACCTGTGTTTGTGGCCTCCCTTGTTGTCTAGACGTCTCCACAGTCTGGAGACAACCTTGATTGGACCATATCTCATACAAAAAAGAGCCGCAAGAATGTCTACAGCATAGAGTGAATCGATTTGTGACAGCTGGTGAATGAGTATCTTCTAGCCTTATCCAAAAGGATAAGGATACACGCTGTCATCACAGAGGAGTTTGTCAATGCTCACCCATGTCTGTGTGTGTGCTTATGTGTGTGTGTGTGTGTGTGTGTGTGTGTGTGTGTGTGTGTGTGTGTGTGTGTGTGTGTGTGTGTGTGTGTGTGTGTGTGTGGTTGTGTGTGTGTGTGTGTGTGTGTGTGGTTGTGTGTGTGTGTGTGTGTGTGTGTGTGTGTGTGTGTGTGTGTGTGTGTGTGTGTGTGTGTGTGTGTGTGTGTATGGTGTGTCTTTATAGTACTACAATTAATGACAAAATAAAATATCTATTAAGAATTTTACCTAATCATGTTAATGTGTGTTTTTGTATGTGTGTATGCCACACAAATGGGCATGCGGGCATGTGTGTGCATGAGTGTGTGTTTGTGTGTGTGTACACTAATGTGTGCGTGTTTGAATGCATAGGTGTCTGCGTGTGTGGCAGTGCAGTATTTCTTCAGAGGGCAGGCAACTACCTGTTCCGAAGATACTTTGTTGTGTCACTACTGACAAGACGGTGCACTTTGAATCTCTGCATGACACTGTTTGCTCTATCTAATGGTGCACAGATAGCCATTCAGAACACGCTCACTCCCCTCTGTGCATGTACAGAAATATTCCTGGGCAGGATAGCGGCAGAGAGAGAGAGAGGGAGAGACAAAGAGAGACAGAGACATAGACAGAGAAAGAGACAGAGACAGGGAGAGAAAAGCAGACAGACAGAGAGAGAGAGAGAGAGAGAGAGAGAGAGAGAGAGAGAGAGAGAGAGAGAGAGAGAGAGAGAGAGAGAAGACCTCATGCTGCAGCGCTGGTCGGTCCAGGGCGCCTCTGACCATATCATCTGGTTTGAATGCGGAAGTAAAGCACATCCATTACGGAAGGTCAAGGCCAGAGCAGCAGGCGCTACATCAGCTGAATGGAACAGAACAGCCAGGTGTCCGCACAAAGAGCATCCAGAGAGACGCATTCCTGGCATTGGGTGGAGAGGTTCGGGTGGGGTGGGCCGGGTTGCTACGAGCAAATCAAAGGTGACGCGAGAGTGATCCCGTTCCATCACCTTTCATTTGCCCGGAAACACCCAATTTGGGCGAGACCCATCTTCTGGAGACACAGGGCATTGCCCAGAGGTCACCGCAAGGCTGTTTTAGGTCGTTGACAGCCGATTGGATGTTGGAGGAAAGACTGGTTGTGTGCCATCAGGGGGGACTTTCGGGTGTCGCTCGTGCTTGGAGGCTATTTATTCTTGTTGATGCAAGTACTACTAAGGTTGATTCTGCTTTTTGATGTGTGCTTTCTTGCGACTGATTATTTACCCTGTTCACGGCGGCGATGCCTCTGTCCGTATTAATGGAGCGATTTGTTGTGTGACTTCACTCAACCTCTCCTGTGGTCGCTCTGTTTATTTATATCTTCCATCAAACAAGGAGTGAACTGAAGCTAAAATGGCTGTGAGGTGACGGAGGTGTACGTGATTCAAGCAGGGAGACCGCAGAATCCAAACCATATTTGATATATACTAAATGTATTCAACTATATCGGGACGTATGTTTATACATACATACCTGCGTGTACATTTATGTACATTGAACACATTTATTCTAAATTGCAATAAATAAAAGCCTGAGGTGAAACAAAGAACAGAATAGCAACGCGTGACAGTCCAGGTAGAATCCTCGGTTTTTGTACGGTCTTATTCTTTCAGGGCACGTGTGGTTGCTGGCCAGCCCTGTTGATTGATTTTCTGTTGATCTCTGTCGAGAGGGGGGTAAAAAAAGGGAAAAAGCGGTTCTGTTATCAATAAGCTCCGCTTTCACATCACACTGCATCCAGGCTCCCCGACAGCTGGAAGAGGTTAGGGATAGAACCCACAGCTAGTAACCAACAGCTAATCAATAAACACACACTAACGCACACGCGTACACACCCGCCCACACACATACGCATGCACATACACAGGCATGCACACGCACACACATGCCCACACAAACACACACAATGGTGCAACGAGATGACAGCTTTGCTTGGATGAGACTGCTGGGGCTTCAGCTGCCTCTTTGCAGAATTTTGGCCAATTATTGTTAATTAATGCGACATCAAATTGCAGTGAATGCTACAACAGTCATGCTAAAAGTACCGCAGACCACAGAGCACCGCTCGCGTGTCCAGCGGAGCACCCATCGTTTCAATCGGTTGGAAGATTCATTAACAAAAATGTAGCCGAACCACCCAATCCGACAATGCTCGGATGACAAATGCCAAACCAGAGCAACATCTAGGTTGAATGAATAATAAATAATACATATTAAATAATAAATAGACAAAACTATCATGACTGAACTAAGACGGTGCTCCCGCTGCTTCTACAACTAACACACACACCATGAGACAGTCGACTGAAGCAAGCCAGATTGACTGGGAGAATAACATTGTAATTATCAGAAAGCCTGTCCTGGCTCTTTCCTGCACTTCCAGTTATTATAATCCTCCATAGAGTCTCACCCCCGTCCCCCTCTCCCCCCCCCCCCCCCCCCCCTCCCCCCTTCCCCAATGCTCCTCCTCCACCTCCTCTCCCTATTCTTTGGCGCAGGCTGCCGCGGGCCTGGGAGGATCTACTAGGAGACTGCTTGGGTCTCCTAACGAGAGCAGAAGAGCGGGTCACTGCTGGCCACAAGGAGACCTTCTCTCTGTGTCCTCCCCCGGTCACCTGATGTTGCTGTGCAAACAACCGCTACACTAGAATGGCTATGTAACCATGTGAATAAAGGCGTTCCTAGGCCTGTTTCTCATTGTCTATGATTCAGGTTTACTACCGGGGAGTTGACTTTACCGCGCAGAGGGCAGGGCACTGCTGATATCGTCCGTATCTGCTGAGGATTCCGTTATGCTCTATTTTAGCTGCACCCCTCGTGGGCGTTTTGTTGCGGTCAAAAAGTTTGCCTTTGTGTTTTTCTTTTTTTCAATTGAAAAGGAGATGCAAGGGAATATCTTTGGACCAAATCCCCAAACTCACCTCTCTCATCGACGTTTCTGATTAAGGATTTTAATTAATACTTTTGAATCTCAAATTGTGATCTGTTACTCACACACTGACATTTCCCCACTTTGAGATTTATTGGAAATATGCTGCCCTTTTCACAGCTAAATAAGTTTCAAAAGGCCATGAAATGTTAAAGCGAGAACGAGGCCGGCCTGCAGGTTTGGGTAACAACAGGTCAGTAGCTGCTCGTAGAACGTTTGTTTGACAAAAAATTGCCCCTTAATCAACCTCTGTGTACGCAAACTTCTGTATGTTCTGGTATAGCTTTTTTTGTTATTTTATAGTGTAAGACAATCCAATGTATGTGCTGATGACTAAAACAAATGGTGAAATCTAGCTTTTAAAAAGGCTTTTGTTGATTATAGACTGCTTGTAAATGTGTAACCGATCCTCACTAACTATCCGAAGACTATGTATAGTTGAACTATTTATTGAAAAGCTCTTGCTATTGAAAAATTCCACTTTTATCTGAAATGGTTTGGCTATGAATGCTGAAAAAATCCAACAGAGAAATGTATCTCAAAACGGTCATCAATAGTTATGAAAAGCTTATTTCCTAACAGCATGGCAACAATGTAGAGCGTTGATAATGGTTATTGATTGATTCAAGTTTGCACTCGGATAATCTGAAATTAGGTTAATAAACATTTTGTCAAGATGATTATTCTAATGGTAAATAAGTTTCACTTGAATGTGCTCAATTCCAGTGAAATATCTAAATTTAATTAATACATTTGTATTAAATAAAAAAGGTATGCATTTACTCCGTCCATCAACTTGAGTGTGTTTATGTCGTGTAACATGCTTCAGGTATGTGATGCAGACCATAAAACACATTACCTAAACGTTTTTTATATAAGCTTCTGTGTCCTACTTTTGATAGAAAAAACCCAAACAATAAAGGTTTTTCATCTTCAGTCAGTCCAATTCCCCTGTCACCGGCCTGCTCAGTGTTGACAACACTACAATGTTCCTGGAATGCCGCACCGGCTCCCTGCCCCCCCACAAAACATCCATTTCAGAAGCCATACGGGCTGCTGTACTGTCCGCTCGGGTGTGTGTGCACTGCGAAAAGCTCCATCCTTCACAACGATGCCGGCCCCAGTCACTGTTACCAAAACGCCAATATCTCTCCCCGTATGCGGGCATTAAAACCCTGAATGATTCCTAGGAGAATAAATGCATTGAGACAGACTGTTACAGTGAAGGGTTGGTGTGTGTGTGTGTGTGTGTGTGTGTGTGTGTGTGTGTGTGTGTGTGTGTGTGTGTGTGTGTGTGTGTGTGTGTGTGTGTGTGTGTGTGTGTGTGTGTGTGTGTGTGCTCTCTCCCTGGCGTGCCTTTTACCCCTGAACTTCTAGCAGGCGGTGGATGTGACACTTTGTTATGATGGATGCCTTTAAACCCAGACAACTCATTGTAAATAGCTGCTTTATAATATCAGTGAAGCAGCCGCCCTGCCCAAAGAAGAGCCCATGGGCAATGTGTTGTGCTTGGGAGCGTCTTTTAACATGAATCACACTTTGGTACACATGCAATATTTGTTGTCATCAGGCGATATTCAATCGATTATTTATACCCATCATTTATTCACATTACATGAATGTTGATGAAATGGAATTACCTTGCAAATATTTCCAACAGCGGCAACATTTTGTTGAGTGATGATGACATTCGTGCAAGCGTCAAAGCCAACCCCATTTTTTTTTCGAAAGCAGTGCCACCAAGCAAAGGGATTTCTTAAGCACAACATGCAGTTTGAGTCTGTATCAAAGAAACGCCAATGTTGGTTCTCCAGAGCCTCCTAATCTGGGCAAATGATGTCCAAGTTAGCCCTCATCTCGAGCTTAAATCACTTCAGAGTGCGCCATGATTGGCCCTCGACGCCATCTCCACACATGATTAGCCCCGGGCACATTCCAAAGGGAAGCGTCATTCATCTAAATTCATTGCCTCAAAGTTGAAAAGTTGATCAAATTGCCGTAGGTCAGGCAGAGAACGGTGGTAAGAAAGAGGCAGAGAAAAGTTGAGAATGATTGTGGTCAGGACAAGCATGATAATTGCATGATCGCGGCAGTGCCCCTGACAACACAAAATAGGCAGTAGGAGAAGCTACTTCATGCAATTCAATTGTGTGTGTGTGTGTGTGTGTGTGTGTGTGTGTGTGTGTGTGTGTGTGTGTGTGTGTGTGTGTGTGTGTGTGTGTGTGTGTCTGTGTGTGTGTGTGTGTGTGTGTGTGTGTGTGTGTGTGTGTGTGTGTGTGTGTGTGTGTGTGTGTGTGCTTCTGGGTGTTTGTGAGAACAGATAAGCTATTTGCCGTTTCTGAATCAATTTCTGACATTGTTTTGTGCAAATTGTACACATATTGCTATCCCACTTTAGAAACACAGACTGTGCTATGCACAGTTACATAAAATGCAAAATCAGAAGAAAAAAATATGTAATAATGTACAAGCCCTTACCCCAACATTAAACAATAAGCAAGAACAAAGTTATATTTAGCATATCATATCTTCTTAGGATGTTTATCTGTCTAATTGTCTGTCTCTCTGTGTGTGTGTGTCTATCTGTCTGTCTGGGATGAAAGGATGAGGAGAAGAACAAGAGCAAGGTACAGAAGGAGATGAAGGAGGGAGAGGGTATCTAATGACATGCAAGGGAGGAAGAGAAGGAGGGATGAAAGGACATGAGAGCAGATTGGTGAAGGCAAGCAGGCAAAGCCAGGGAGGAATAAATGGAGAGGATGGAGTGATAATAAAAGAGTGAGAGAGCGAGAGAGCGAGAGAGAGAGAGAAACAGATCGCTGAGGAGGTTACAGTGTGTTTCACAGGTAGAGAACAAGTAAGACACAGGCTTAGCGATAGAGAGACAGAAGCAAAACACAGCATTACAAGTATTACAGGTAAGGATTTGAGGAAAGAGAGAGAAATGGAGAGAGAGAGAGAGAGAGAGAGAGAGAGAGAGAGAGAGAGAGAGAGAGAGAGAGAGAGAGAGAGAGGAGAAGGGGGTTAGTAGGTGCATACATAAAGACATTGAGGAATAAAAAATAAGTGAGACATAAAAGCAGGGAAAAGATTGTTGATTCTGTGAAAAGGGGACGTTCATGGATTAATGCGAAAGGTGAAAAAAGTGTTCTGTACTCAAGAGCGCTGTATCGCACAAATGCTTCAATAGCAACATCTTCCTTAAGCAATGCAACATGTGCCCTCTATGTGTGTGTGTGTGTGTTTGCGAGTGTCTGTGTGTGCAAAGTGCGAGCATAGTGAGCTATTGATTTCAAAATCTCAACCCATTAGACTGCATTTTGCTCTTTAATTTAAATTTCCCATTCAGCTCTTTGGAAACTAAAGTATATGGTAAAGTAAAGTAAATGTACTTGAAAGTTTATTTTAGACATCTAGGAGTACAAAAGCTCAGTGTTAAATCAACCTACCCATTTGAAGGTATATAATATCCTGTGTCTTTGAACCAATGTGTTTAATCTCTCAGCACACTTAGCGGTTCATTAAAAACAAGGATTTAAAAAATATTGCATAAATGATAAGCAGTAATTACAAAAGTTTGATATAAAGCTGTTACCGACATTTCCATGTGGCCCCTTGAATTTCAAAAGTAGAGGATGTTGATATTATTACAATTATTTGAAACATTAATGAAATGCTATATGGTGTGTGTCCCGTGCATAAAGAAGAATACTGAATAAAATATGACAATCAAATTATAATGTGTGATTTATTCCGCTGTTTATCTGCATGCGTGCATGTGTGTGTGTGCGTTTATGCGTGCGTACCAGGTAGTTAAGGGTTTTAAAAAATAAAGGATGAGTCACAGATGTGTGACCAATTCGATGTTTAAATTCTAAACAACCCTGATAAACCTCATAACCTGCACAAGGGAATAAAAACATATGCCATCCATGCTCTGTGTGTCCCGTATAGAAAGATGAATGCCGAATAAAATATGACAATCAAAATATAATATGTGTGTGCTCTTCAGTTTGTGTGGGTTCATGCGTGCATGTGTGTGTGTGAGAGTTAATGTGTGTGTGCCTGGTAGTTAAGGGTTTAAAAAATAAAGGATGCGTCACAGATGAGTGACCATTTCTATGTAAACAACTTTGATCCCACGTAACCTGCACAAGGGAATAAAAACATATGCCATCCATGCTCTTTGTGTTGCACACCATTAGGCCCCCGAACACAGCCTTGAAGCTTATAAGCAGAGAGTTTCTGGATCCTATGAAATATTAACTGAGCCTAATGTAAAGCTATTAGCCAATGTCCCGCAGCCCTGGGCACTCATTTGTCAGATATTTGTGTCATCTGAGTATTGCTGTAGCATAGAGGGACAACTCTTACAGTTGCGATTTCCTAAAACCAGCAAAATTGTTACACAACTTATGCAATTCTCTTTGTAGTTTATTCAGCCGGTTTTTCGGGTATAATGCAGAAAAAACACAAACGTCCTACTTTGTGTTTTACTGGTCTTCACAAGGCAGCCATGGGTTATTTTACTGTTACCCCTAGTACAGTCTGGACTCTCTCTCTCTCTCTCTCTCTCTCTCTCTCTCTCTCTCTCTCTCTCTCTCTCTCTCTCTCTCTCTCTCTCTCTCTCTCTCTCTCTCTCTCTCTCTCTCTCTCTCTCTCTCTCTCTCTCTCTCTCTCTCTCTCTCTCTCTCTCTCTCTCTCTCTCTCTCTCTCTCTCTCTGCCACCCCAGGCTGCAGGGACGTGCTAAGGCGATGTGCCCTAGATTTTCCACCCCTGGTGTTGCGGTGGTATACACTTTGGTTCCACTCATATTATGTTTAATTTAAAAGGAAACTGTTTTTTTTTACCTTATACAAAAGAAACGATCTACAATCATTCTCTGAATCTTTTGAATTTCCGCTTTAAGGGTAAATAAATAAAACATAAAAATCATCTATTTACAAAATTAACTAGAATTACTGCGTGCGCAAATCCTCCTTCAATAAGTGAACACAACCTGAGACCCAGAAATGCATGCAGCTATGCGCACACACACACACACACACACACACACACACACACACACACACACACAGGGTTGCACTACTATCTGGAGACAAGGTCGTGTTTGTTCCGTTCCTCTGTCAGCTGGCTGTTGAGGCCCACATTGCACTGCCATCATCATTATCATTATGATTATCATCTTACAAAATAACCCTCATTATGGCTAAACCAGGCCATTCATGCTCTTGCTGGAGCACCACAGCGGGGCCCTAATGAACAAAACTGGGCCCCAAAACGGTAGAGCTGAATCTTCACAACATATCGGTTAAGCAATGCTTATGTTAAGGGAAAAGAGGGACCTGGGCAGGTATGTTGCTGAGCGTGCACAATCATTTGTATGTGTGCATGCGCGCGCGCGTGCGTGCGTGCGCGCGCGTGCGTGCGTGCGTGCGTGCGTGCGTGCGCGTGTGCGCGTGTGCGCGCGTGTGCGTGTATGCGTGTGTGTGTGTGTGTGTGTGTGTGTGTGTGTGTGTGTGTGTATGTGTGTGTGTGTGTGTGTGTGTGTGTGCGTGTGTGTGGGGTTGGACTCACAGTTCAATAAGCTGCAGGTGCTGAAAGAGCGGCCAGGACAAGGTGGTCAAGGGGTTCTTGGAAAGGTTTCTGGAAGAGAGAAGAGGGAGAGAAGACCATGACATGCCAATAGCAGTTGTGTTACATACAATGATGTCATCCATTGCAAAACCCACCAAAATGTATTTTTTTGAGGTGGGATTAAACCCAACCCGGGGTGGTTTAGGAGTTACCAGAGGAGTGTCTGTTTGCGTGTCTGTTTTGCGTGTCATGATTGTCAGTGACAAAAATAAAGTCTGTAATTCGTTCGCATTTTAAGGACCGTTTCTCCCCACGGATAGAAAGACCTCGGCTTTTGTGTTTTGGCATCGGCGTTCAGAGTAACCAGTCGAAGATTAATCCCATCGTATTAAGTGTCGGCACAACAACAACATTTTGTGCTCGACTGGGGGATCCGAGCGCGGAGCTGGGGGATACGTGGACCGTAGGAAACCGTAGTAAAGTGAAAACAAAGTCCACAGCTTTTGGAAGGTGGTGGGATAGGGGGGGGGGGGTTGCTCGTAGTTCAACCGACAGTAGAGCTACATCCCTGCCCTGATTTAAACGAGACGCTGATCCCCCAGGTACTCCCCTGATCATAGGATCTGCTTTGGCAGCGTGGAATATGTCGGGTAATGGAGGGCAGGGCTTTTACTTTGAAACAACAGACGTGTGGCAGATGTACACGATCATCGACGACCTCCGCGCTCAATTCAAATCATTGGCTCTCCCTGGGTGGAAGAGTCCTCCTGCGGCGAGAGCTTGTGATATATATAATGTCACTGAATTCACAGTTATCAAATTATCTCCTCCGGAAGAGTTATAGAAACGCACACACACAAACACACACACACACAAACAGATATTCACACATACCCACACACAAACACACACACATTCAGACATACACACACACACAGACAGATATTCACACACACACACGCAAACACACACACACACACACCCATGCATATGCATACACACACACATGCGCTGGATTTTGCATTAACATTTAAATGAACAGACACACGCGCAAACTCGCGCACGCATACAAATTACACGGTGCTGCGTTGGCTCTGCAGATATTGTTCCTTCTCGGTTTAATCCTCTTATTATTAAGTGAGATAATGTGAGCAGCAACCCTCAAAGCTTAACCCCCAACCTGGCCCTCATTAGGGCATTACGTTTAAGAGCGGAGCTAAACATGGACGCCGAGGATTCATTGTTCTGCACTACACCCCCCCTGTATGGAGGGGCAAAGGGGGAGACGTTGCCAGGCGGGGGGGGGATAGCTGGTTTTACTTGAAAAATGTGAATTAAAAAAAATTGAAAGATGGACTTTTTTTTGTTTTCTTACGTTTTGCGTTACAATGTATGTTTTCTAAAACTGCCTCAACCCCTCCTGAAATAAATCCCTGGCCACAACTCTTATGTAGGCAGAACAGCCTGTGAAAAATGTTGTGCCGTGTCAAAGGGCCGACATCTCCCCTCGCTCCGGTCGAGTCACCTCCGTGTACAGCAAGAGACTCTCAACATGCGGCTGGACTGAACCGGATCACTGCACTGACTGTGATCCAATGGGAACCTTCCTCTGCCATGCTACTTTACTTGTCATTTTAAGAGGACTGCGGAAAAACAGAAGCACACTCTCACACACACACCCACACCCACACATAGAAGCCCATACTCAATGTCATTATAAGCGCTGAACACATTATATGAGGCATGACATGAGCTATTATGGAATGCGTCCGATAGTAGTTGCAACAATAGGGTGTGTGAGTGTGCACGTATGTGTGTGAAAAGAGAGGGAAAGAGACACAGCGATGGAAAGAGCTGTTAGGATTTTTTTTTATTACATTACCACATCCCATTTTATAAGATTCAGGCGAACAGACTAGTGAATTTATACGTCGTTGACCTACTTCACAGATGGGAAATCATTAAGCACACACAAACACACAAATCCATAAACACACACACACACACACAGACACAATGACCTTATCAATGTCCCACCTCGATACTGTTCCTTGGCTCTAATACCCCATTACACACAGACAGGCAGACAGACAGACAGACAGACAGACAGACGCATGGCACACATGTACAACACTCTCACAGAGACACACACACAGGTAAACACACAGGCATACACACTCTCTGTCTCTCCCTCTCTGTCCTTCTCTCTCCCTCTCTCCCTCTCTCCTTCTCCCTCTCTCTCTCTCTCTCTCTCTCTCTCTCTCTCTCTCTCTCTCTCTCTCTCTCTCTCTCTCTCTCTCTCTCTCTCTCTCTCTCTCTCTCTCTCTCTCTCTTTCCACAGTGACAAGCAGTGAGAGATGTCTCCATCGCAGAGTAACAGAGTGGTGGTACAGGGAAGGGCAGAGGGACAGGGAGGCAAATCGACAGATGGCAAAGACTGAGAGCAGGTGAGTACAGCAGAGGGCTTTTGAATTGAAAAATCCCTCTCCTTATTAAATAGTATGCACGGATAGGACTGACTCTGGGTCCAGACGGTGGCTTTGTTCAGCTCATAGACTTCGAAAGCAAACGGAGGGACATGGAAGACCCAAAAGGGGCAGCCAACCGGATCTCAGATCGGGACCACAGAGTGTTGTTTCTCGCAACAAACATAACTCTCTTAGCAACTTTGTTGACCTATCCACGATTTATGATTTATATATATCAACGTTATACATGCGAGGCGATACGTACACAGTGGCACACACACAACACTACATTTGCAAGAGTTTGGCTGTGTGCGCTTTTGGGTATTTTTGTGTGTGCAGGCGTGTCTTCCACAGTGAGTGAGAGAGGAGAGAGAAAGAGAGAGAGGAAAAAGAGAGACCCATAGAGAGAGAAAAAAGAGAGAACTGGAGAGAGAGAAAAAGGAGAGAGGGCAAACAAACAGTGAGAGAGAAGGAGAGAGAGAGGTAAAGTGAGAGAGCGAGAGAGATTAACGAGGCAAATGCGAGTCATATTCTATGCACAAGCTCAGGACATGCTGTGCAACCACACATAACTTTACTAGGTCCAAGAATAAAATCCGTCTGGGATGCACATTATGTTGAACTGACAGGTCGTAAAAAGTGAAGAACACCTGTCATGACAGGAAGACAGATAGAGATAGAGGAAGAGAGATAGAGATGGATGGAGTGATACGGAGTAAGACAGGCCGAGAGCCTGAAATGTTTCTGACTTGGATTAGCCGATGGCCTCTCTTGCTCTTTTCAAGGGAACACTTTCGGAGGCTGTGACACCAATTGTTTTTTATGGGAGGAAAGAAAGGAAGAGAGGGAAGGAGAGATAGACATAAGTGGAAAAACAGAAATTGGGAAGAAAAGGGTGAAAGGAGAAGAGGGTTGGAGCTTTCTGCGTCTGCAGGAAGGATGTCCATTCTCTTTTTCGGTTGTGTTCGCTCGTGAGGAGAGCATGAGAATCCCATTACTAAAGAAATGTAACATTCTCATGTATTGCCTTGATATTGGACATCCTGTCTGTGAAAACGCAGACGACGAACTAACGCAGTGGAGTAGTGAATTTAGCTCTAAAAGGAATATTTGTGTCTGCAAATTACGTTGTTAAGGCTAGCTAGGTACTATACCTATTTTTATAATGGCATAGGCCTTCAAGAAAGCCAGGGAATGAGTATGGGGGCTGAAATTGGGCTTCATCACTGCAGTGCTACAAATAGCTTCATCGTTGATATGAAAATCAATGTTTGCACGTCAAATACCGCAGCATGTGTGTGTGTGTGTGTGTGTGTGTGTGTGTGCGTGCGTGCGTGCGTGCGTGCGTGCGTGCGTGCGTGCGTGCGTGCGTGCGTGCGTGTTTGTCTGTGCCCTGCATGTGTCTGTGTGTAGTGTCTTTGTGTAATGTCTGTGTGTAATTGCAGCTGTGTGCGTAGGTGGCGGGGGGGGTCTATGCCGCCACCTTTGTGAATCTATCCCTCTGTATCTTATGCTATTTACAGCCCCCATGTGTTAACCTTTGATCATTTGAAGTCGTAATTCCGACCCCAGTGCCTCACGCTGTCCAGCGCCTCGCTCTGCAACACGTCCCTGATGCTTCACGGCACAGCAGCCTGCAATCCGTGTGAGACGCAGCCCTCTCACATAACTTACTTTATTTATTATTTAACGCATGCAACCTCTCTGACACAATGAGAACGTTGACAGAGTTGGTGTGCGTGGGGTTTGGGCAGGCGTAGGGCTAAAAGACACCAAAATGTAATCTGTGGACATTGAGAATGGAAACCATTACTCAAGTTATGCCTAACCTTTTCAGCAAAACTCACTCGCCATTGCAATATCCGGACGATTTACAGAGACGCTTCACGGAAGCATTTATCAACGCATGACTGACCAAAATATTATACACAACAATAAGGAAGCCCCTTTTAGAATCACATCAAAAGGTGAAAGCCGTGTCATTGCAGACACTATTAAACACCTGTTGGAGAGATGGTTGCGCAGAACAGATGATAGGCAACGGGCTCCAGCTTCCTTTCAGAGTGAGAGTTCTGTACGCATGAGGTTGGGGATATATGTTGTATGAGGCTTCCAAACTGGGACAGCACCATGCTGTTTCACACACACACACACACACACACACACACACACACACACACACACACACACACACACACACACACACACACACACACACAAACGAGCGTCACACGCTAAGGTGCTATTTTAGTATGAGCATGTGCTCAGCTCTACAGATGTAGCAACGTGCTCAGCCTGTGAGCGTGAGTGTGAAAGCGAGGAAGAACGTTGAGGGAATACTTCCTCCACTTGATGCTACAAAAAAACGCATTCTCTTTTTGTTTCAGTCTCTCTCACTGTCTCTTTCCCTCTCTCTACCTCATTCCGGTGATCCATCCTTCTCAGTATGCAAAATGCATTTTCAGCAGAAAGGTCAGAGCGGCTACAACGCAGTTGAAAGTATGATTTCATATTTAAGATACCGAACACGTGCAGACTATTTTGTGTGTCTGTGAGTGTGTGTGTGTGTGTGTGTGTGTGTGTGTGTGTGTAAGTCAGGCCGTGTCTCTGTGTGTTGCTGTATATCCATTTTGCATCTGGTCATACATGTGGGCCATATTTCTGTGTATGAATGGTAGCTGTTTGTGAGTGGGTATTTTGTGTACACATCTGTGTGACTGAAAAACACAATTGACCACTAAGAGGTCAACCGCATTGTGTGTCGCCAGTTTTCCTTCGGAGCGCCTCAGAGAGCTATCCACTCAAGTTGCTCAAGGGCACCACTTCCGATCAAAGCTGCCATTCGGAAGAAATAAAGCAGCTTTCCAATAAAAAAAAAAAAAACTAGAAGGAACCACAAGGAGACAGATTTGGTCATCAGATGTCTCGCAGCAACAACAACAGTCCCTCCTCTGGTTATGATCTGACAATGCCGGGTCTGTGTGTAGTGAGCAGGCCATTGCCAAGCTCTCATGTGTCTTGATTTAATAACAGGTTAAATCTGGTACAGTCTGCTACTGCTGCTCTGGGCCTGTCAAAAGGCAGCAACAAACTTTCATTACTTTGACTCAGCACCATCGTTTGAATCAGCGGATCTGAAAGACATGAAAGTCCTTAAGTCATTAGTAACTTCCCCCCCCGCCACCCTATCTTCAAGTGGAGATCTTCAGCCGAGACGCTCTGAAGCTTGTCTCATCGCTATGGGTATGTATAGTCATTTGTTATGTTGTGGTGGGAATCTAGTACTTTCTGCCAACATTATCGACCAACATGAATCTCTATAGATTAGTCTTGCTGTAACTCGCCAATAAGAATGCTTTCACCATGTCAATATCAGTGGCAGAAGGACAGAATGTGTCAGAAATATGGAGACAGAATCCTTTTTTCAATCAATTCCACAAAAAATAAATATTGTGTCGGTAGATCTATCTTAGATGTTTGTGTAGATCTCGACCATCCTTCAATATCTAAAAGTCTGCTCGATGGAGAATGATCTCAAGGCCCAGTGCTGTGCGTTGGATGGCGCTTCTATAGTGAGTTCAAAAGGGGCTAGAAGATTCAGAGATTCCTTCTCACTGCTCATCTTTTGCCCGGTAAGTGAACTGCACTCTGTTCAAGCTCACTCATTAAAGTATATGTAACATTTCCGCATTTAAATATCTTGAAAAGACTAGACCATTTTACATATTTTGTTGTTTGCTCTGACATGAGCCCAAATGGTGTCGGCAATGATCAAACCCAGTGAAATCCATAGTTTTATTCAAAGTAACGGACTGTTTGATTTGGTGAGGTTGCGTGTCGATGGCGTCACATCCACTGTATCCGCTGACCTCCAGGGAAACATGTGAAAACAGTAGGTATTTTTACTCGTAGAGATCCGGAAGAGATCTCATATATTGATATGATGTTTCAATATCCATCTAGTTGGCTACGATGGGCCACCATGCCAAGTATCAAGCCAGTCACCAACCTGATGCAGTGTTAAATTGGGATGGCCGCCCAGGTACATTAACAACAGCTAAAGTATATTTGGCAACCCATAGTAGCATTTTACTTATTTTTATCTCCGTCTGGGAGAGTAACGCTATTCGCCATCGACAGTGTCTCCAATACATAAACTATACATTTACTGTTTAAATGGGGTAAAAATTTCCTTGAAACACTGCCCGCATAGTCCCTTCCAGCAAGCGGTAGCAGGGGTTTGTAAACACTCCACCGGGGCCTGTTCGTGGGCCTCTTGGGAGAACGGCGAGTCAAGCTGCACTAGGACTGTGGTGGGTAAAGCACTTCTTTTAATCCGCTGCTATGTTGGCAGAGGAATGGTTGGAAAGGTTTTAAGTGGAGTTACAGGAGGTCCCTGCTGTACAATGCTTAATGGATACCGCCGACCGGGCCCCTTTCCAATGAAATCAACATAGGATCTCTCTGTTGCTTCTGGGAATAAACCGCTAGATGCTGCGTTAATCTTGATCTGCCCTCAGCGTGGTCTAAATACGGCGTATTGTCGTATCCCTCAGTTGATCTTTGTGATCATAGCTCTTTTCCCCTCAATTTGCGAATTATCATATCCTTCACCCGCATTTGCATACCCGCGTCTCATTGCTCACAATGTGTGGCGGCCAATACGTGTGTATGTGTGTGTGCGTGTGGCCATTTAATTCACGCTCATCAAAGACACGGGTTGTGGAGGTTGGGTGCTAGAGGGAGAAGGTCTACCGGCCGCATGACCTCTCTGGACGTAGCGGCGCTAGGTGAAAGGTGGTCGGGGATGAAAGAGAGTGTCCTTTATACTACTATAGCCACAGATAAGATCGGCTGAGAGCCTGTTCATTGGGACCGTATTCTCCGTCTGATCAGCTTCACACCTATTTCTCACCACTATTGTGAGGCTGTTCCTGCCGTTGCTCTTGCTATTTACACTAACTAAGGTCAATGCTGACATCAAGCCGTTCCGCGGTAACGGATGCGAGGCTGGAGGGAGAAGACTCACCGGAGGCCGTCCGACAACAACAGAGCAGTGAAATACAACGGTGATTCATTGATATACACGGCATTGAGAAACCGAGCTATGCAGAGACTTTGGAAACGATTTTCGCTGGAGTCAGGGCAAGTGAAACTAAAGTATACTCTTTATCACTTGGCATAATGCGGATGATTTCTGATACTCTACGTCCATAACAAGCTATGACATCGGGGTGAGCTGCGAAACGTTTGCTTGTGTGCGTGTGTGTCATGTAGTTGTATGCATATTAAGGAAGGGATGAAGAAATGAAGAAAGAAGGCTGGCAGTCATTACACGCATTTAACGTGAATTGAATATGTCAGAATGAGTTTGGTGAGGAGTTGTTTGTCATCGGCTATGCGGTGTGTGTGCAGCCGTGCCTAGCGGCAGAACTGACAATGGGTGAGGTAAGATCTCGGTGTTTACGTAACCCCTTTTCTAAGTCACCAGCTCCACTTTTAAGAGTTCTGCTAACAAGATAAGCCGAAACATGACAGCGAATCGCAGCCGTTTATGCGAAAACAAGCTTGTTTGGGAGCACTTGGTTTTGATGTGTTTTTTTCGGTGGAGCAA
Organism: Gadus morhua; assembly: GCF_902167405.1. Taxonomy (NCBI): domain Eukaryota; kingdom Metazoa; phylum Chordata; class Actinopteri; order Gadiformes; family Gadidae; genus Gadus; species Gadus morhua. The sequence continues at coordinate 18,987,851 of NC_044056.1, forward strand.
AGGAATCCAAACCCGCAGCTTTTTGGTCGCACAACCAGTGTGTTACCTGTTTGGGTGGAGTTCAAGGTAATTGGAGGGGGGGGAAAAGGAAAGAAAAAACGATGCATAATGTTTGGGAATATAACCCCGGAGATCAGCATAATGCGACAATGATGGACGGGGGTTGGCGGTCAAGCTTATGATTCGCAGAGCCGAACGTGTGCACTCTATCTCCCCGTAATATGTTATCTGACACAAAGCCTGACCAGGCAGCACTACCTGTCTCTCCAGTCATTCGGGGATTCATACTAGGCTTATTTTTGTCCAAAAGGATATTTACAAAGGAGATACTTCTAGTGAGCTCAATAGCTCTTTGTATATTTATATATCAAAAATCTAATCAATTTCCCCGCGAGGCACCTTGCCGGACACCTGACGCTCATTATCGGGCCCCTTTTGTATCTTCTACGGTAGAATAAGTGTTTCTTTATCTCTTTCTTTCTTTCTGTCTTTTGTCTATCTGGTCGCGTGTGACAGTGCCTTTTAAAAGCGATCGCTCTACAGGGGGCTTCGTATCACTGCTTCTTAATCAATCCCTTAGAAAATCAGTCTCTCCCTGGCACCCCCTCCGTCTCTCACACACACACACACACACACACACACACACACACACACACACACACACACACACACACACACACACACACACACACACACACACACACACACACACACGCACACAGACACACATACAGACACATGTAAAATGTCACTGTGAGTGACAGAAGAAAGAAAAGAGCACCTTAATACAATTCATGACGGCTTTGTTTCAATACGGTTCTGCAAAGTTCCTCTTGATGCGCATTTATCCACAGACTATGAAAATGTAATCGGCTCAGCTCACTATGTATGAAACGAAACAAGCATATTAATAAATAAACAGGTTTGCGCCTGAACATACTAGTCATAACACATAGGTCTCAACATCCACGCAAGCATCGCTATAAATGTATCCACTTTGATTTGACACACACACACACACTCAATTCAATTAACGCACGCCAAACAAAAGATGATGGAGGCAAAAAAGCCATTTTACGTCCGTGACTGCCGCGATCCCAATTACGTTACACAAGGCACGATAGAGCAACACATCCAAGCACACACGCATCGATGCATCCAGACACACAATTAAGCACAAACACGTCGACGCATCAGCCCACGCATGGCTATTTGCATGGAGGGACAAACACAGGGCGTCGCAAAAAACAGAGCTATATTTAAAACCCCATGAACATATGCACACTTGATATGTAAAGTCACTCGCACAAAACACCTACTCCCCCCCTCCCCCATGCACACCCATACACACAAACACACACAAACACACACACCCACACACACACACACACACACAAGAACAAAGTGACTGTATCAATCCATTAGCTGCCTACCAAGGGTGATCAAGGACAGTAAACGTGTGTGTGTGCACGTGTGTGTGTGTGTGTGTGTGTGTGTGTGTGTGTGTGTGTGTGTGTGTGTGTGTGTGTGTGTGTGTGTGTGTGTGTGTGTGTGTGTGTGTTTGCGGTGAGTGTGTGTGGGTGTGTGCTTGTCTGCGTCTAGGGGAGAGTAAACACACGCAAAGACAAATTACACAGAACAAGCCCCTCACTCACTGTTGACCTGGTTAGAGGAAGATATAAAGAGATCTGGGGACAGCAAAATGGCACCGGTTCAATTCATTTCAGTAAATGGTTTCAAAGCTGTAAATTGTCTCACAAGGAGCTAAATACAGCCTTGAATAATTTTGTGGCACTGACTGCAATGCTTTTAATGTGTGTTGTTGGATATGCGTTGATATATGTTCTACACAACTTTCTTTTGCATCTCTTATATACGGTGACAAGGAGGCAACCGGGCAGCGTGAGGCGATCTGCTTGTCCCGATCGTTCCCCCCTCTCACGCAACTCGGACAGACATTCAACGGTCGCCCATTCTCCCCTCTTTCTTCCAAAACCAAACAGCGACTCGTTTTGCATGCGTCGTACAAAGCCCGCTCTCCACACACCCTTTCTAAACACAGAGGCAGGGGGAACACACACTCACCGGCCCACCCGCCCACCACCTCACACCCCCCCCCCCCCCAACCCTTCCGTTCCTGAGTGCCCATGACCTCAAATCAGGGCGAGAAGTCATCTCCCGGCACAACAACAAGCGAGAGGAAAGGGGAGATAACTCTGGAGTGGCTCCGTGACGAGCATACCAATGCGTCTCCTCCCCGGGCTCCGCGCACGGCCCGGACTTGAACCTAATTGAAATTGGAGGAGCGCTCTCAGAGAGTTGTCCTTGCGCCGGAGCCACCCACCTCATCCACCGGTGCTCAGCGAGACCAGCAAACCAAAGCAACGCGGGCGACTCTGCCTTAAACACACCCACCCCACACAAACACACGTGTACACACGCAACGGATGTGGAACCAGATGACGCCGGCCACGCACAATCAAGTGTAGTCACGCACACCAGTATGGCACAGACACACAAATACACCCGCTACACGCAGACACACACACACAAACACACACACACACACACGCACACACACACACACACTGACACCACTTTAAACACACACTAAAACATACTCATACAGATACGAACACAGACTCACGTTGACACACACACAATACCCGCTATGAACACACTCACACACACACACACACACACACACACACACAAACACACACACACACACACAAACACACACACACACACACACACACACACACACACACACAAACACACAGACACCGCTTTAAAAATACACTAACACATACGAACACAGATACGAACACACAGACTCACGTTGACACACACACAAACAAACACACACACACACACACACACACACACACACACACACACACACAAGCAAAAAGACAAGTTAGACGCACGACAATGGCCAAAAAGAACCAATGAGATGAAAGGAGGCTTCTGGTTCCGCTGCAGTGTGTCGGTGCGGGTCTCCTCTCTCTGAGGCCGCTTCTTCCTGACGCCTGTTCTGTTCACGTGGGGCGCCGCTGGTTTGTCAGCAGTTTGCATGAGAAACAGGACTGCTCTCCTGTTCTGCTATTCACTTTGTTCCCCCCCAGGTCTGCCCTGTTTGCCTTTGTGTGCACCAGTGTGTGTGTGTGCGTGTGTGTGTGTGTGTGTGTGTGTGTGTGTGTGTGTGTGTGTGTGTGTGTGTGTGTGTGTGTGTGTGTGTGTGTGTGTGTGTGTGTGTGTGTGTGTGTGTGTGTCTGTGTGTGTGTGTGTGTAAGCATGTGCGTGCAAGTGTGTTTGTGTGTGTGTTTGTATGTGTGTGCGTGCCAATGTTCTCCCAGGCTTAACTACTCCAAGAGGGAGGGTTCAGAAGCACCCGAATGGGGCAGTCAGAGAGGGGGGAAGAGAGGGAGGAAGAGTGGGAGGGAGGGGGAGAGAGAGAGAGTTAGAGAAAGGGAGAGAGAGAGAGAGAGAGAGAGAGAGAGAGAGAGAGAGAGAGAGAGAGAGAGAGAGAGAGAGAGAGAGAGAGAGAGAGAGAGAGAGAGGGAGAGAGTTAGAGAAAGAGAAAGAGAGAAAGAGAAAGAGAGAGAGAGAGAGAGAGAGAGAGAGAGAGAGAGAGAGAGAGAGAGAGAGAGAGAGAGAGTTAGAGAGAGAGAGAGAGAGAGAGAGAGAGAGAGAGAGAGAGAGAGAGAGAGAGCGAGAGCGAGAGCGAGAGAGAGAGAGAGAGAGAAAGAAAGGGAGCGAGGGATTTCTTTGTCAGGAGCTGGCACATTGAGAAACTGACAGCACTGCTCTATTCCTATATCCCCATTGTGTAAACCCACCCAGACACTGCCTCTTCACACTCGTCTGTTTGCGTGGGTGCAGCATCTCTGTGCATATTTATATGACTGGCTGTGTGTGTTGATGAAGCATACATGTGCATGTCCTATTTTTTCTAAGTATCTGTATGAATGTGCTTGCAGATACGGTTGGTATGCATGTACGTATGTGTGTATGCGTGTGTTTATGTGTGTGCGTTTGTGTGTGTGTATGCATTTGTGCGTGCGTTTTTATGTGTATATGTGAGTGTGTCCATGTGTGCATCTGTTTGCATGTGCATCCGTTTGTGTTTGTGTGTGTGTGTGTGTGTGTGTGTGTGTGTGTGTGTGTGTGTGTGTGTGTGTGTGTGTGTGTGTGTGTGTGTGTGTGTGTGTGGTGTGTGGTGTGCGCGCGTGTGTGTGTGTTGTGTGTTTGTCGGTGTGTACATGTTTGCATGACTCAGAGGCAGAGAGCGATGAAGACAGAGAAAGTGAGGGAGGGATGAAGGAGGGAGGGAGCGATAAGCTTTTATTAGGGTCCACTCGCGCATCGTCTCTCCCCTCTGACGCCAAGGCAGTAAGAGGGGGAAATAAAAAAAGAATACCTGCCCTAAAATGAGACGTTGCTGAGGCAGAATAATAAAAGAGGATACAATAAAAAGGGGCGGGGGGGGGGGGGGGGGGGGGGGGGGGGGGAGGGAGAGATATGAGAAAAGGGCGGGAACAGTAGGGAGAAACGCATCATCCATTACTAACCCCCTTTACTGTGAAACACCAAACGCCCTGGTAATCCCCCCCCAGTCTCCCAGCCTGACACCGTGTGTGCGTCGGTGTGTGCTCTACCTCCCTGAGCCCCAACTGCATCCCGGCAGCACAGCTCCTTCATCTTCCCTTTCATCTTCCCCCACTTTTATCTCTCTCGCTTCACCTGCTTTTCTTTAAGTATGAAAGGTAAAAAAAAACATGACGTCATTTAATTATTAATATTTTAAATGTTGTGTCTTTTTTTCCGGGGGCTCTTACGTTTTCTCAGATCTTTGTTGTTAAGTACAGCTGGTGAAGCCCACAAGAAAAAGGATGATTATTGTTCCGTTGTGAATAATTATTGAAGATATTAAAAGTCAATGTAGCTGCTTTGCCTTCACTCGGCATGTTGTTATTTGGAGTATATTTCTACTGCCCCCATAAGACAAGATTTGGATGTTGATTGTGTTGATCGTCTGATGATTTGAGAGCATAATATATCTTCCAATATGTTACTTTTTATGGATTTTATGGAAATCTTTTTCCAAAAATGTGCAATAATCGTCTTAATGATATTTTTCTAATAATTAATTCATTATCTGTTTATCCCATGCGGCTTCCCATAAATGTTTTAATGTTTACATGAACTTTCTTAAATATAAATTACATATTTAGTTATAAGACGGCCTGGAGTCTATTTTATAGGTTGGTTTGCTATTTCATCTAACAAAGCTAACATATTCGGAAGCTGTTATTAGAATTATAACTATGTTATCATTAGCTACACTCAGGCTATGCTTGAAGGTGGTAGATTTAATGATGGTGAAATAGTTGCATCTTGACCCTATGTCTCTCTCTCTCTCTCTCTCTCTCTCTCTCTCTCTCTCTCTCTCTCTCTCTCTCTCTCTCTCTCTCTCTCTCTCTCTCTCTCTCTCTCTCTCTCTCTCTGTATTTACCACTTCTAAACCAATTCAATGTTTTTTATTTCTTTGTGACGCAGGAACACCTACTCTTCTTCTATTTTCACCTTTCGGGTCCGTCTTTCTCTCTCTCTCTCTCTCTCTCTCTCTGTGTCTGTCTGTCTCTCTCGCTCTGTGATGTAACAGTGTTTATTATTCATAGCATCTTAAATTATGGGCCTGATCAGTATTCCTCTCACACCACATAGAGAATGCAAAGCAAGAGTAACAGAGGAGCCAAGACAGTGGAGGGGAGGCGGAGAGAGCGAGAGGGAGGGAGAGAGAGGGAACAAGTGTCATAGTGAGAGGCTTGTGCAGAGAGGGAGATTTGCAACATCTCTTTTCACAATCTCAGTCTCCTTTCTGTTTTACATGTATATTCGACCGCAACAATGCATGCGATTACCAGGGATCAGCTGCAAGGTGCTGGGATGCAATTATGGGGAAGAGAGAGGACATGGAAGAGGGACTGCCAGGTCAAGGTTGCATGTCTAAATACAGAATAAGAACCAGTGCTAATGTCGCTAACACTACATAGTACCTTTTTATGCTGAGGATGTCTCCATAGGCTAATGAATACTGTGGTCAGTAATCTCACCCAATAAATCATGTTACAATCATGTCAGAAATGTTAGAATGTAGAAATGATAGGCTAGAAATGATAGGGTGGCCCAGTAGGGTGAGTAGCCTGATCACGATGGAGGGTTGCGTCGCCCGACATATGGGCTTAAAGTGGGCTATTATTCACTGTTATCCCGCCCATACTTCAACATTTCGGCACATTTGACTCACGCCTGATTACCGGCACTTCTAATGTTCTCTCAGTACTCTTCAGCAGTTTGCCGTTAATTTGATAACTTTCTCTGAGTCGTTTTTCCCTCATAAACTATAAGCAGCAAGTAAATTGGAAAACGCTTCAAGCTCTCTCTCTCTCTCTCTCTCTCTCTCTCTCTCTCTCTCTCTCTCTCTCTCTCTCTCTCTCTCTCTCTCTCTCTCTCTCTCTCTCTCTCTCTCTCTCTGATTCAGGGTGTGTGTTTTTGTTTGTGTCATGTTGTGTTTTGCAGGAGTCGACAGTTCTGGATAGGGCCATCCAGCTGACAAATGTAGGTTGCCATCCACTAAAATATTGGGTGCTTGGGACAAAATTGGGTTGATGATTTTTTTTTGCTGTGCCCAGAGTGTAAACTTGAAGAGCTACACAAATAAGAAGGTTGCAGAGCAGCAACACATTGTGATTGAATGCAAATATGTTATGGAGGTAAATACTACCTATCCAGTTCTCTGTTGAGAACAAAATAGCTATATTTAGGTGTTATATGTATACTATGGTCTTTAGATAGATTTTTCTAGATTAAACCAATCTTCAGATAGTTGTATTTTGTCACAAGGAATAACGAGACTTTAATGTCGTATCTAAATCCGTATAAGCAGATTGCTAGAGGGACAATACTGTGAAAAAATTCATGCTTTTTTTGTCTCACATGTTTTTCCGAACTATTGTGGCTAAAGAAAGGAAGTTCCAGTGTTGCTCATGGACAATATTCACAAACAGTTTAGAGTAGGGCAAATACGGCTGCAGGTGGCGTCTATTTGCTACAGTTGCATTTCTGCAATGATACAATGATAGATAAAAAAACTCTTTTCAACAGCTGTTGAAAGTGAATGCAACTCTTAAAACGTAAAATAAATATTCGGCAACGGCATGTGCTAGGCCAGCAAACCTGCTAGCTACTATCTAGTTTTGTTGGTCCTTTTTTGATATGCGCACACACACACACAAACACATTCACAATAACACACACAATCTCACACACACATACACATACACACACACACACACACACGCAAACACATACACACACACACAAGAGTTGCCTTGTCATTGAAAGAACACAAGCCCAGCCAACCACAACCTCCGCAAGCATACCCTTCCTCTGCCAGCAAAACATGGTGAAGTGTGTCGAAAAGTACAGCCTAGGCTACAAACCCCACCTGACATCATAATGTATTCATAATAAAGCACTGTAAACCACATTTTCAGAAGCTAGTAAGAGACTTTGGTGCATAAAACACACCACACTATACAGCTTAGTCTATTGGCTCGCTAGAGTATGTTTATTATTTGATTTTGTTTTAATAGTTGGATAAAGTACATTTTTCAACATTTACCAAGCATCAATCTACTTAGTCTTAACTTTTGGTCCTGCATCTCTTTGTATGGCAATAAATACGGTTTATGGATTATTTTATTTTTTTATAGCCGGTTTATGGCTTTAAAAGAACACCCACTAGGCTGTAGAGGACACCACCTCCCAGCCACTTCGAGCACGGCTTTAGCAAGAAATGATTGAAAGGTCTTAAAATGGATCTACAATAAGTAGGTTGTCAAGCCAGGTGGAGGGCGAGTTTGAGGCAGGGCGGATGAGGTAACAGACGAGATAAAGGAGACAGTGGTAGCCCCGGAGATTCTCTGAAACCATGCAGAGGTGTGAATATGTAAGTAACTGAGGGCAGCTGCTGGCTTCACAGGCAATCAGAAACCAATGGCAATATCAAAATAAAAGAGGATGGAGGACGGCAAGAGTGCACAGGGCGAGAGGAAAGGAGACGAGGGGCTTATTCAGGAGCCATTGAGAGACTGACAGATAATGGGAAATTAAAAGAAAAAGGCCGTCATCAGAATAGGAACATTCCAGTGTTGAAGTGAGATATGACTAAACAAAAACAACAATAACAATAGATGGATCTGTGCAGATAATGACAATATAAAAATTCAGGTGAAGGACAAGGAAGAGACTGCGAAGGGAGAGAAGGAGGGAGTCAGGATGGGGACGGAGCAATATATATCTATATACATGTATACATACACGGATATTATATATGGACTATACTATTGCCTTCAAGCTCATTATCTGTAATGAGTGTGAAAACGGAACTTCCACACTGTACACAACACGCCCTACACTGCATCCCAACAGAGGCAGCCACACACACACACGCACACACGCACACACGGACACACACAAAAAAACATGAGTTATTTCAAGAACCACTGATTGGAGTGAACAATGACAGGTGTTGCAATGTTGATTAAAGCTGTCAATCTTTCAGTCTGTATATGTGTGTGTACGTGTGTGTACGTGTGTGTACGTGTGTGTGTGTGTGTTTGTGTGTGTGTGTGTGTGTGTGTGTTTGTGTGTGCGTGTGTGTGTGACTGTGCGTGTGTGTGTGTGACGGTGCTCGCCTCTAAGTTGCAGAGGTCTTGCTAGTCAGTTGTATGACGTTCGAAAAAGGGTGCCTCTTCTATCAATCAAAGCAGGGCTTTAATTTGGACCTGAGAATTTGGATTGGCTGCTATTAGTAAATGTATACATTGCATGAGATTAAATGAGCAAAATACCACACGTTATCTCTGTGTCTGAGGATCATATAAAACATACTTTCTTAGTGACCTTGGTCATGAATACCTTTTAGATATAGTAGGAAACAGTGGCAGTGTTGGAAATCAACCACCTGTGTTTGTCTCAGCATTACACACAGTATTTGCATACACACAAACACATACACACATGCAAGTAAACACACAAAGACACACACAAACACGCACACACACAAAAACATGCGCCTGCAGTGCACGCACACTCACTCACCCACCCAGAGACTAACACACACACACACACACACACACACACACACACACACACACACACACACACACACACACACACACACACACACACACACACACAGTGAAAGAAAACATCCCCAAATACAAAGAAACAAACACCATCTGTCCACTTCCTGCTGTCTCAACAGCCCCAAGATGGCCGCCCCCATATAGAGCCAGTACACTCACTGATTGGCCTGGGCTCGCTCTTTAGAGATTGTTGCCATGCCAAAACAAACTTGTTGCCAAGCTGTTGCATATGCATTTAAGACCAGTTTAATTTGTCATGTTTGAATTCAAGGATAGTAATGTGCTTGTTTATCGGGTTCAGCGGCCAACCATGTCCGCGGGCAGGTCTGTGTCCAAGGTGTTTTTCGCATAGAGGTTTTGCTGTTGATAATTCAGTTTCTCTCCTGGAATTTTAACACATATACCCTGAAGGAAAGGTTAAATATAACCTTTACATCCATACAATAAGGGTGTAAAGATATGAATATGAAAGGTGAAGACAACCGCAGCAAATGGCAAGATAATGGCTATTTTATGTTTTATTAACTGTAGAACCTCCTTTTCCAGGTCCATACCCACAATATATCTGGGCTACATGTTCACATTATATAATGTTATATAATGCCACTAGACACCATGGCGGGTTTTTAAAAAATAACCTCACCCTTTACAATATGTACGCCTTTCGAGCATGAGTGGGTATACTCTCACTGGTCACTGGTTAGCACATGCCTTGAAGCATTCCGGGTAGCTCCCACAACAATATGGCCTAAAAAATAATATGGAGTTTAATATCTAAACAGGTATATTGTATTGCATTGTATTGTGTTATATTGCATTATAGAGCTCAACCGGCTCCATAACAATTTTGCGATGTGGATATATGTATTTGTTCGTTTATTTATACCCTGGAATTTATTCTGACATAGTGAGTCACTCTGGGGTTCTTGGACGTGGGAAGAGGGAGAGGGATTGGCTGGGTCAGGGAGCATTTTTACATATCGACTCCCACTGCTCTTGCGAGCATAGACACACACGCATCAGTCCTCCTACAAAACACCGGAAAGAATGCAAAATAAAATATGGGCCATATCTGTGATTATGCAAAGCCTTGCCTTGCATGGGTAAACACATGACAAAGTAGACTTGCATGTGTCCTTCTATCTAGTCTTCGAGGATTGGAAAGCAACAGAGGAAGGAGATACAGGAGGAGAGGTTGTCTGTAGCATGCTGTGAGTGTGTTTGTATGTGTGTGTTCGTGTGTGAGAGAGAGAGAGAGAGAGAGAGAGAGAGAGAGAGAGAGAGAGAGAGAGAGAGAGAGAGAGAGAGAGAGAGAGAGAGAGAGAGAGAGAGAGAGTTTGTGCATATGTGTGATTGTGTGCACGTTTGTGTGTGAAAGCAATGGGGAGGGGTTCTGTGTATGACTTTGCATAATATACATTACATTACTACATTTAAATATAAATATACTTACATAAAGCGCAGATGGGGGTTCTTTGAGAAAGCCCGAGCCTGGATGAAGTTCAAGCCGCTCTTTGTAATGGTGCTGTATCACACACACACACACACACACACACACACACACACACACACACACACACACACACACACACACACTTAGTTACATCCCATATTCAGCCTTTTTGACTTTTTGAAAAAAATATGATCTATACGTTTACGTTTATGTTTATCAGTACCAACGCAGCCCAAATAAATGCGTGCATGCATGCAAACAGCCAAGAATTCCACAGCAGGGGACCCCAGTAAGGTCAGGACCTTTAACAGTAATTTGATGTGTGTGTACTACTCACAGTCTTTCCAGTCCAGTGTAGAGCTCAATGTCCATGTCTCTCAGCATCTGCAGGCCCTTCCAGTTCTCAATGTGTCTGGGGAGGGGGGGTAAACAAGACCAGTCACTCAATATGCAGGTGGGCATGTGTGTGTGTGTGTGTGTGTGTGTGTGTGTGTGTGTGTGTGTGTGTGTGTGTGTGTGTGTGTGTGTGTGTGTGTGTGTGTGCGCGCGTGTGCGCGTGTGTGCGCGTGCGTGTGCGCGCGTGCGTGCGTGCGTGCGTGTGTGCGCGCCTTCAGTGTTTGTTTGTGGCAGAAATCATCTGTTTTATGGGGTAGTCCCAAGCCCTTCAAATTGACGATGACCTGTCAGCTAAATGTGACGCGTTGTTAAAGGTTTGAATAACGTCAGACTGCGAGGGGATTCCCCCCCGCCTGATTCGATGTAAGATGAAGATGGACGGATGAAACGATAGATAGATGGGAAGATGGATAGATATAGATATCTTTGTCGCATTCGTTGCACTGGTTTGCTTTATAGGTCAGCTAACTTGTATTTAAAAAAACATAACAACTTTGATTGAGACATTCATATTATTATATTTTCCCTAACATCATGATCACTGTTAAAATTGTGTTTTTAATGTGAGCTGCTGTTACGCCATCAAAGGTACCTATCGATCTATCTGGATAAAACGATAGACGATGGATGGCTGTACGGGTGGATGGGTGGATGGGTAGATAGATGGATGGCTGTATGGGTGGTTTACTGGCTGTATGGGTGGATGATTGGCTGTATGGGTGGAGGGATGGATAGATGAATACTTGGATATTTCTCTTCACTCTTAATGAATTGGTTTTGTGGTGGGGGGGGGGGGGGGGGGGGGGGGGGCTTGTTTGTTTTATCCTTAAAAGAACTTAGTAGAAACAGAATGGCAGCACTGTTTTGGGTACAGGCAGCGTATGGCAACCAATCAAATAACGCAAATCACAATCCCCGAGCATCTGTTTACCCCAGAGACTTCACCCCACTCTCCCTCAAGGTAGAAGGTGGTGGCACTGCCTGTCTGTGTGCCTATGGGTGTGTGTGTGTGTGTGTGTGTGTGTGTGTGTGTGTGTGTGTGTGTGTGTGTGTGTGTGTGTGTGTGTGTGTGTGTGTGTGTGTGTGTGTGTGTGTGTGTGTGTGTGTGTTGTTGGTATGCATAAGTGTGTGTGTGTGTGTGTTGTTGGTATGCATAAGTGTGTGTGTGTATGTGTCTGTTGGTATGCATAAGTGTGTGCCCGCGTGCGTGAGTGCGATTAAGGCGAACCTGATAAAAGTTTATGAATCCATCTGCTCTTTCCTAGAATTGAGACAACATTGGATATTTTTGGACACACACCTTGTATCTGTTGGGCGATCTAGCTATGGATCTATCCATCTTGCGTGATTGTTTAATAACAATCATCTAAACACTAAAAGTCTTTCTTATAGCGCAAGTAATTCACAGACACACACACACACACACACACACACACACATACACACACACACACACACACAAAGTGATTCAATATGAGGGGTTTTAGGACCATGCAAGTTCGCTTGATTGGTCAAGCACATTATGAGCTGACGAGAGATTCCGGCTCTTTAATGCCAAAGGGCCTTATTGGAAGATTGACTAAGTCAATATCAGATCACCCACACAAGTCTAATGAGCTAATAGAAGCCGGCATTCATTCCCTTGTGAGCAGGGCTTCCGCGACAAAACAAACCTTCAGCCAACTATAGATTGAGCTCTGAATGCATTCACAAACTCATGCTAGGCGAACATAAAGATGCCAGTCCTCCATTGGAACCGCAACGCTCACAAACAGCTGAGGTTCCAACGCACAGACATTGCAATTCAATGGGGATGTTTAGCTGAACACGACGTGTTGCATCCTTGTTTCTAACTGGCCTGCATGTCGGGCTATCCTCTGTGGTTATGCAGTCCCACGGACGGATTTCGCTGCACTTGCGCTCCAAACGAGCCCCACGGTGAATAAGAAGCCTTACTGTACCCTTGGATAATCCCAATTCCTTGGCCGCCGTAACCACTGAAAAGTGCCCAAGAGGTTGTTTACATGTCAGATCCTGCGGGCTGGATAATAGGCTTAGGACAGGCTTAAACAGAGCCAATGAATAAATTAACGCAATCTCTTTTGAAGAGAGAAAAAATGTAGAAAAAAGATGCTTCGCAACAGTTGAAGGATTTATTGAAAAATTATCAGTTGAGATAATTAGAGAAGGAAAAAGGGAATCGTGTTCGGTTACGTTCGTATGTATTTGTTTCGTCTGAAACGATTCATGGGTTTAGAAATGTTTTTAAGACAATGAATACAGTTCATGTCTTTAGGCGCACCCAAAATGTAAATTAATGGGCTGCAGAAGATACGCGCCACCCCATCCCAGATGTTTGTATAAACATGCAGAACACATATAAAGATAGGACTTTATTAATCCCCGGAGGGTACTTTACGACTCATATATATTATAATGCAAACTAGAATGTAGTCATGCTTGAAAATCCGATAAAGTGTATTAAAATATTCTCCCCGTGTGTGACTTAGATACAAATATTCTGCTGGAAAAAAGAAAACAGCATCATTGTGTTAAAGCATGTCGCTGGGCATCGAGATATGGATATGATTCTGAATAGATTGTGGTGCCTGCATAAAAAGATTTTGACACGTGGAAAATACCAAGGCAAGAACAATAGAGTGTGGGTGGGAGAGAATTGGAGCAAGAGAAAGAGTAACGCAAAGTCAGAGAGCACCAAGGTCGTAAAATAAGGAAAATGTGGTGCATATGTTGTTGCTTTTGTAACAATTTCATGAATAACTATTCACCGCCAATTTCCAATGTTTTTGCAGGTTAACATTTCATTGGATAAAACGTGGCGTCATGCCTTACGTGTGATGCCGTGTGTTCAATGAAATTCATCAAATAGAGAAAAATACTTCTTTTTTTTTAACATGATTTACATTGAACTTACATTAAGCTACTTACATTCCATTAAGCTTACCCCAGCTTAAACCAAAAGTTGGTTTAATATGAATAAAGTATGGTTTAACATATAAACCCCAACATGAGCTTGGCTTTCTTGTTCTTGTTGTGTGCATAGAAAAGTCTATGTTGGAGAACATTAGCATACCTTCCTCTTCTACCAAAGGATTTGTCTTGATAGCTCAACCAACCCACGTGGTTCAGAGCTTCAATAGCAGACAAAGTGATCGTGCTTCTACAAAAGGTCACCACAAACTTCCAGACCAGTACCAAAGCATCAATAGCCATATATCAATCAATTAAGCCATGCTTCAAGAGTTATCGCTTGATACCGCTGCAGGGCTGGAGTTCTGCAGAAGAGATAATAGTTTAGCTGACCTTATCAAAAAATATAAAATAAAAAGTATTAACCAAACGTGTTGGCCCTTGTCAGTCTCCACCTGAATGGGTATATACCCACATGACCAAAGCCACTCTCTTTCTCTATCCTGATGTGCTATGCTCTCTCTACCCTGATACCTTACTCTCTCTATACCCTGATCCCCTACTCTCTCTCTACCCTGATACCCTACTCTCTCTCTACCCTGTACCCTACTCTCTCTCTACCCTGATCCCCTACTCTCTCTCTACCCTGATCCCCTACTCTCTCTCTACCCTGATCCCCTACTCTCTCTCTACCCTGTACCCTACTCTCTCTCTACTCTGATCCCCTACTCTCTCTCTACCCTGATCCCCTACTCTCTCTCTACCCTGATCCCCTACTCTCCCTCTACCCTGTACCCTACTCTCTCTCTACCCTGATCCACTCTTTCTCCACCCTGATCCCCGCTGCGGTGCCGGACCCCGGGCTCCACCTCCACCAGGGTACCAGGTGGCCGCCACTTAGCGACGCCCTCGCATGGCTGAGTGCGAGGCTGGTAACTTAGCAACATCCCCTGCTGCTTCTTGTGAACGATCCGCTAAGCCTGTAGCTCTGAACACTGGCGGATGCCAGCAGGAAAGCGCTACCTACTGCCACTCTCATATTATTCTTTTTTTTTTGGGGGGGTGGGGGGCATTTTGGCTCTGCCGCATGGAGGCAGGGCAGTGTTCAGCTCTAGGGCCCTTCCTCCAGTCCCCTGGTTCATTACCGCCGGACTAATACGTCTCTGGCTTAGGCTTCTGCAATTCCCCTTTCCTCTCTCGTCACCCCATGTCTTTCGTGCAGGTCTATCCCTTTCACAAACCCCCTCCCATCCCCCCTACCACCCAGCCCTCCCCCGAACACACGCACGCACGTGCACACACACACGCACACACACACACACACACACACACACACACACGCACGCACGCACGCACGCACACACAACCCTTTCTGTTTTTCATTCCATGTCCTTCCTTTACTATCTCCAACCTGATCTTGGCAGAACTCCTCTGTCCCTCACCACAAGCCGTCTGCAGAACAGTAACATGCACTTCCACGGGCATTCACACATGCACACACATGCACAAACATACAAACACACACACAAAGTAATTTCCACAGGCACAGATACACACACATAGACGTACAACCTCGCTTCCACATGCACACACACACAAACACACACACACATACATACATACAGACAAACACACTTCCACAGGCACACATACACACACACATCCACAGGCTAAAGCACACACACAAACACAGACACACACAAATGAAAACATGCACACACATTGCTGTCTCTTCAGCTTCCAGGGTAGAAAAGGGACCACAATGAATGCGTCCTACGCATTCTGCCATTAAATAATACAAAAAATAAAGAGGGAGGCAGGGAGAGTGAGGCAGAGAGAGAGAAAGAGAGAGAGAGAGAGCAAGAGAGAGAGAGAGAGAGAGAGAGAGAGAGAGAGAGAGAGAGAGAGAGAGAGAGAGAGACAGAGAGAGAGATACACACACTAACAGAGGCAGAGAGAGGGATCACAGAGAGAGAGAGAGAGAGAGAGAGAGAGAGAGAGAGAGAGAGAGAGAGAGAGAAGGATAAGAGAGAGAGGGACATAAAGAAAGAGAGCGTGAAAAAGAGAGAGACAGACAGCTATGGACAGAGAATAGAGGAATAAGAGAGCGAGAAAGAGAGAGAGAGACAGCTAGGGACAGAGAAGAGAGGGATAAGAGAGGGAGCGACAGTGATAAGAGACCCAGAGAGTGACAGAGAAGAGAGGAGCAAAGCGATGCTCCTAGGCACGTCTGAGGAGCAGCCAAATAGAGAGGAAGTGTAACGCATCGCTCCCTCACTCCAGTAATGTATTCAAGCCCAGTCAAAGCTAACCTGTCATTAAAAGAGAGAAGGTCCCCCCGGGGCTAACTAGCAGCTTCTCCTGCTTAAGCTATCATCGCTATTTACATACAGCCTGCTCATTGTCAGTCTGTGTGTGTGTGCACATGTGTGTTAGTGTGGGTGTGTTTATGTGTGTGTATGTGTGTGTGGGCGAGGGGGGGAGGGGGGGGGGGGGGGGGGGGGGTTGTGTGTGTGTGTGGGGTTGTTTTTTGTGTGTGAGTGAACATGTGTGAGAGTTTGAATGTCACTGTGAATCTGAGAGGGGAGAAAATAGGAAGTGAGATATGTGAGAAAGGGATTCGATGGAAGAGAAGGAAAGGCTCAATCTTAGACTGGAGTTGGAGGGGGAGAAATGGAATAGATTCTGATTAGAGGTTTGTGTTTCCATGGCAATGTGCGGGGTGAGTGGAGATTGAAAGGTGACTGTTGTGCTGAGTTTAACAACACGTGAATGATTCACTGTGCTCCCAATTACCGAGGGGCACCTCAGACGCCATCACTGATTGGCGTCAAATCACTAATTGTTTGAATTTTTGTGTATCTTGTGTGTGTGTGTGTGTGTGTGTGTGTGTGTGTGTGTGTGTGTGTGTGTGTGTGTGTGTGTGTGTGTGTTTGTTTGTTTGTGTGTGTGTGACAACATAGTGTGTGTGTGTGTGTGTGTGTTTGTGTGTATGTGTGTGTGTGTGTGTGTGTGTGTGTGCGTGTGCGTGCACGCGCGCGTGTTTGTGTGTGAGTGCACATCTTTATTGTGTGTGCCTGGGCTCCCATTATATATTATGTCCATGAACTAGTGATGGAGCCAACGTATTTTTTTTTGCTGAAAAACAGATGGCTTTTTAAGTATTAAATCTCCTCTGATGTGTCTTTGTGACATTGGCACTGAGAGTCGTAGGAATGAATGTATCCCCATCAGCCATGCTGCAGATGGAGCCCTGGCGTGGGCTGTTTACACCACCCGTTCTCAGTCCAGGACCATGCTGCCGACCCCAGGCTCACTCCCCACTGTCCCCCCCCCCCCCCCCCCCCCCCCCCCCTCACCTCCACCCCACCCCAGCACACCCAGCGTTCACCTCCTGTCTTCCACCACCAACCGGCATACACTCCATCAGTATATCCATTTAAAAATCAGCAAATGACATTTAATTCATTCTCGACGTACATTCAAAGGAAAAGGACAGAGCTTCTACAATGTAAAAAAAAAAATAATTCAGGGGAGACCGAACACTTGGCCTCAGCACCGACACCGACAGCACTGTGCACATCAAGGCTGCGGTGCTCTGCGAATCCGCAAAGCCCACTTTAACATCCGAGGGTTCACCAAACACATGCTTAACCCATACTGTAAAGAAAGGTTGACGTGAACTCCGGGGTTACACAAGCAAGCAGAAAAAGCAAGTGGTGAGAGGAGGGTGGAGTGGGGGTGGCGTGTTTGGGCGAGCGCTGATGGTTTTGTGTGCGGGCGCTGGCGCAGCAGCCGCTGGGCTGGTTAATGAGGCAGACCCAGCAGCCAAATGACCTCCAGAAGAGTGTGCTCAGATGTGGCTGTGAAACCATGGCGCGTGAAAACAAGGCAGGCACGGCCACAGCAGGGCCAGCAGTGCCTCTTGTGGGGCACATTATCTTTGTGTCCTATATTGTTGATTGAAAGTTAGCCAGTCAATATGGCCCTCACTACGGCCCCCCGGTGTGCCTCTCTATAGAGTGCAAACGTAATGCTAAATGAACAAGCTTAAAGGTGCTGTGGGTTCAAATTAAGTGCTATTATCGGAGAGTTATCCGTTCGAAATGGGATGGCCTTTTTTTCCTCGCTGTGAGAATATCTGTTTCGAGTTGACTGCGGCTGACTCACTGCAGGAACATTTTGATTTGACACCGGCTCCCCGCTCATTTCTGACCAATCACGGCACAGGTACTTGAATGCAACACTTCTCGATATTGGAGAAATGTAGGGAGGAAAGGGAATGGATTTTTTTACCCTTGAATAGTACCCACAGCTTAGAACCTGTAATATAACTTGAGTAGAATTTTAACCACTTGTTGTCCGAGCCGGACGGCAATCTTTGCCAAAGATTATTAGTACCAACTGTTTTCACATGGAGCACAAGAAGTGGGAGACGGTTAGTGCTATGTCTTCATCAGATGGTGGGCGCACTAATATGGAACCTATGAACCTGCGTGGGAGAGGAGAGAGGAGAGCTAAAGTGCTTGGTGGATGACCTGGTTGTGAGGGAAACCAGGAGAGGAATACGCGTAAATTGTTTTTTCCACCATCAGCAGCTTCTAGAATGAGAATTCTGGATCACACGGCACAGTTTTCATTTCCACAAGGGTTAGTGGGGGAGGGTTGGGAGGGATGGTGTTCCCTCTTCTTGTTGATATTCTTTTCGTTTGGCAAAATGGCAATTGTTTATCTCTTTAACATGCTTCAGCAAATCGCATTAACAAAATACGTGTCAACGATAGAGAGAGTTTAAGCAAACAGCGACATAGGACATTCTTTTTTATACAACCCCATCCGTAGAGAGGCAGTTTGCTGAGAAAGCATGTCCTATTTATGCCATTGGCCTGCTCCACATTCCCTCTGTAATAGCTGACCACACCTGGAATCTGCATAGCAAGACCACACTGCTCTGCTGTCAGCCAATCGGTGACCAGAAGCTGAAAGACTTCTGGTAGTCTTTGTCACTTGTCAATTGAAACCTAAGCAGGACCATCACTGGTTGAGAATTGATCAGGCACTATTATATTCACTTGGAGTATAATGAGCCAACATAAATGTGTTACCTCACAATTGGCCTATGTTGCAAATACACTTACACTGAAATATTGATACTGGGAAATCGAAAAAATGAACAGACATACTATTTTAACTTTCCTTTCATATTTATTTTTGTGCGTTGCTCAAATGTAACTTGGCTCCCCAGACTTGACTCAACACCATTGCATTCATGAAACACAGCATTTAAACAATAACAGGAAGGGTTCTGACTCAACTTCAAATTCAAAGTAAATAAGAAACCACGCCCACTATCAAGCCCGCCACACACGGCACGGAACACGGTTTTTAATGTTCATGAAATGGCTCTGTGTGTAACTCTGTCCAAGCATTGGCAGAGCAGCAGCGGCGCAGTGCAACTACTACAGAACAAATGTTCAATGAAATTAAACACCCGTATCAAAAATCAATTCCAAGGCTGTGATCTGAACAATCTGGGAACTGCTAAAACCCCTCCGAAGCTGTCCTTTAACAGTCCCACCGTCTCGCCGTCTTGGATTGTAAATACCGCTGCTGATTAAATTCTCACACGCACATGGGGTTCTGACGAGCCCAGGAAATCAAGGTATTAATAATCTAGTGACGGAGCACCGGGCTTGCTGTTAATAAGCAGCACGCAGCTGTAAATGACATGGCTGGCGATAGAGATAGAGCAACGGGCACAGAGGAGGGATCGGGGGATCCCAGACCGACCCAGGCGGTGACAAGAGATGAGGGGGGGGGGGGGGGGGGGCTTGGATGGTTTGAGTCGGTGGGGATGGCAGGGAAGGGGGAGGGTCGAGGAGAAGGGAACAAAGAGAGTTCGAAGCAGCGATAGATTGAGAAGGAAGGCAAGCCAAGGGGAGTTAGGGAAGTCTTGCTGCAGCCTCTGGATTTACGGGGTGTGAAATTGAGTGAGTGCGGATGGGCCGCGGCTCTCTCGTCTAATCTGTCATGACGCCATGGCAGACGGGGACGAGAGACAACAGACAACAGGGAGAGGGGCAGACGGGGACGAGAGACAACAGACACCAGGGAGAGGGGGAGACGGGGACGAGAGACAACTAAGGAAAAGGCCGACGGGAGGGAGGGAGGGGGAGAGAGAGAGAGAGAGAGAGAGAGAGAGAGAGAGAGAGAGAGAGAGAGAGAGAGAGAGAGAGAGAGAGAGAGAGAGAGAGAGAGATGTCACAAGCAACCCTTTGAGTGACAGAGGGTGAATAGTAGAGTTTGGAAGTCAGGGGAGGATACTGGCTGTCATAGAGCTAATTTAATCTTAGGATTGTTTAGGCTGATGCCTATCCCGGTGGCTTCGGTATAAATTTTCACTTTTAAAGGACCTGAGAACAATATGTGCCCCTTCAATTAAGGCACTGATATAATTAGGGTGCATTGGTATCATTGAAGTTTCTATATTATTGTTATTATGGTTAGAAGTACTAGTAGTAGCAGCAGCAATGCATGCTATTCGCCAATGCTCACAGGTCGACTCCCACACGCAGGTCGATGTATGTGTATAACTCTCTGCGTTCCACGCAAACAGTAGAATAAGCGCATAAGCCAGACTGACGTAAAGCCCCCGTTTTCATTGTAAACCTAATACAGAACAAAGCCACTATCACAAATCATCCGCTCGCTCTCTCTCAAACACACACACTAAGTCCTCTGCTGTGTTTATTCCGCAACGCTTGTGCTATAAAAAGAGCTGCGTGTGGAGGGGTTTGTGGAATGGGATTTTTTGAAATCAAGAGTCTGAAGTCATCGCCGCCCCGAACGCAGACTCAAGATTTGATCGTTCGTCACATGTCGATATGAATCCTGGCAGAGCTGAGATAAGGGCGGGTCAGCTACGTTCTGTTTGCATCCACGCTTCCACTTTTTTTTTCCTTTCCCCTTCTCCTCGTGATTTGCTGAAGTAGCAGCTGAGAATACATATGGATGTTGGTTTTTTTCACTCGGCAGGACCCATCAATTCCGTCCATCCATCAGCCCCTCTGTCTATAATTCCGCCCATACCTCCACCCCCTACATCTTCCCATCAGATCGCTCAATCCATGCATCCACCCCTCCCTCCCTCCCTCCCTCCCTCCCTCCCTCCCTCCCTCCCTCCCTCCCTCCCTCCACCCAATCCATCCACCCATACATCGACCCGTCCATCTCTTCATCCAGCCATCCATCCCTACATGCATTCACCCCTCCATTGCTTCTCATTCCTCAGAGTGCACGCGGGCTGTCATGTCGGCTTTCAGTGTGTGAGAACAGGTGATTGATTGTACTCTGGCCTAACAGTAGGGTTCCCATCAGCACCTGTGTGGTTTAACATAGACTGACAAGGCCTTACACTCACACTCGCGCACACACACACACACATACACACACACACACACACACACACACAGGCACAGGCACGCACACCCACGCACGCAAACGCGCGCACAAACACTTGGGAAAATACAATATGTTATGCATGCAGAGCACGACGTGCAGAATGCAAGTAGATGGATACGTCGTCCACATCACTAGATGGCACACCTTAGGAAATGTGAATAGGAGGGTGGAAGTAGCAATTAACGTAGAGAGGGAGAGAGGGAGAGAGAGAGAGAGAGAGAACAAGAGAGAGAAAGAGAACGAGAGAGAAAAAGAGGGAGAGAGAGAACAGGAGAGAGAAAGAGAGAAAATGAGAAAACGAGAGAACGAGAGAACGAGAGAGTATGATCGACAGCCAATGTGAGACAAAGTGTCAAGCAGAACCAAAAAACACAAACAGATAGAGTTCATTAAAACTGAAGGCCACGTCTTAAGACTTTCAAGTGAAACAATGTTTGCTTTTTAATCACTGGCAACAATCAAAACAGAATCTGCATAAAGGAGGAGCCTGTGCATTAGGGGTCACCCACACCTTGAAGCGGTCCGTGTTGTAACCAAGCGCAACGACCCGGCTCCTTTTCATCTTGCGTCTGTGTCATCGGAATAGCTAATGGTGCAAACAATGGGCCTAGAGGCGGGGGGGAAGCGGGGGGGAAGCGGGGCGGCCATGACGGCTGACGAGCCCGGATACCCAGAGAGCAGAGCCCCGCCTTAGACACCACAACAGCACCACACCCACGCACCCACCCACCCACCCACCCTCCAGCGGTCTGATAAGCAGATAAAGGAGGAAATATGCCCTGTGAACCCCAAACCCCCCCCCCAACCCCATCCAAACACCCCCTCCCCCTGACGGATTCCTCCACCACGAGCCCCCTTCCCCCCGCCATGCCCTAACTGACGACGCTATTGGGCAGAAATGATGTCATTAATAATGAATTGTGAATATCTAAATTATGCAAAAGAGGGTGACAGAAGAGGCAGAGAAGGAGGGAATAAGGAATGAGCCTCAAAGAAAGGAATAAGAAGCAACACAAACAGAGAGGGTAGAGAGGGATGGGGGAGAGAGAGAGAGAGAGAGAGAGAGAGAGAGAGAGAGAGAGAGAGAGAGAGAGAGAGAGAGAGAGAGAGAGAGAGAGAGAGAGAGAGAGAGAGAGAGAGAGGTGGTGGGGCTTGAGGGAGGGAGCAGCAGTACATTGAGAGGGTATTTATCCATACACATTTTTATTTACCACAGAATAAGCTCCGATTTTATAAATAAACATAAGGCACACACACGCACACAGCACGCAGAGCACGCACACACACACACACAAT
This sequence comes from Gadus morhua, assembly GCF_902167405.1. Classification (NCBI taxonomy): domain Eukaryota; kingdom Metazoa; phylum Chordata; class Actinopteri; order Gadiformes; family Gadidae; genus Gadus; species Gadus morhua. The sequence goes on from NC_044056.1 coordinate 19,010,606, forward strand.
TTTTTTTCGCTTTTGCCAATGAACCGAGTTGGACGTTAGTCGAACTGCAGGGCCTTACAACAGCAGAACTCCCTGAAGAACATGGGTTTAACAGAGAGAGAGAGAGTGGGAGAGTTACATAGATAGAGGAAGAGCTTGAGTAGGAGAGAGAGAGGGAGAGACAGATAAGAGGGAAGGAATGAGGGCAGTTGCAGTGCTGCAGTGCAGCTGTATTCCACAATCTTTCCCCTGGTAAGCTTTCTCTTTGTCTCCCCACGCCTCTCTATCTTCGTTGCATAATATTGGAGATTCACAAACTTGAACTACTGCGCTGACCCGTTCTTTTACTTCCGTACATTAAAGAGAACCTTATCTTAAACGAATCGGTGGCTCTTAATTCATTAGGTCATTCAAAGCTAGTGATCGAGTTTCAAGTCCCTCGGTTATAACTGATGGATGTAGCGTACGCTCCATGAACCCTTGAATGCATTTCACATCGTTAAACATCCATAATGAGTAATAAATAATATACTATAAAGACAAGATTTTGCAGAGAGATATCTTTACAAAAGAGAGAGTTGCAATATAACAAGAACAACCAGTGTTGGGTTAGGTTACTTTAGTAATGTTATGAACATTGCAGGATAACTGCCATTAAAAAGTGACCCACTCAAAAAGTTTCTAATAAGAGTACTTTTGCATGACGTGCCTCTATGTTTCTGTCAAAAACATATGGGCAAGAAAAGGGAGAAGATGAGTTTAGGATGAGCAAATCAAACAAAGGGAAATGAAGACCAGAGCGAAATGAAAAGGAAAGTTGGAAAAGGGTGTGAGTGTGTGTATGTGTATGTGTATGTTTGTGTATGTGTGTGTGTTTGTGTGTGGGGGGGGGGGTTTGGTGGTTTGCGGTGTTGGACATGACAACTGTTTAATAAACAAGTGTCGGCTGGCTGGATCCCAACCGGTGTAATCATTTAGCGTGAACAACACCCTCAGACAAGAGACACAAAGACGCGAGCGCACTAATGTCCACACACAGTGGGAGAGACGTGTTCGCGGCGTCGGCGTGTGGTACTCCTGTGACTGTAATTAATGGTGGTCTTTGTGCCTGCATTTCTTAATGGTTTCATTATTCCGGTGACATATCTTCTTAACATCAAGCAGTTGACGGGGGGGGGGCGGGGGATGGGGGTGGGTGGGGGGGGGTGGATCACGGACCGACCATCTTGTCGACGGGGCCTTTTGGTAATTAACACAACGTGCGGGCAAAACTTTAATTAACAGTCGGAGAACTGTTGATCTTTTTCTTGTGTTGTATTGATTGTTGCCTTGATAGTGTCACTTTAAAGATTACACATTGATTGATAGGCTTAGCCGTGTTCTTTCTGAACGATGTGAAGGCAGTTTCCCTATTGGTCGCTGTTCAATTACAGCCTTTGTAGCATGTGCCCCCATAAGATGGCGGAATGATGGTCAACACTGCCAAGGAGTCAAATGACAGTGTAATCTTGTTATCTTAATTACCAAAATAATAGGATAATTATGAAAACCGTTCCCAACAACTCTCAGATTCAAAGTCCAAGAGAACATCTCTAGCCCATAATTGATAACGACAAGCGAAGGGGCTCAACCCCGATAGAAATTAAAAAAAAAAAAAAAAATCTGTTCCCACAAACGATGATGTATGCTAAATTTCCCTCTCTGATCATCGTTAAATGTCATCATTCGTATAAAGGAATAACAACAACATGGCAACGGATAGAAAATACTGCAGTACCATTGTTCCAATTATAGTTATACTATTTATTTATGAATAAATATGTATTTGTAAAATGTTGCGTCTTTTTTTAAGCATTCTTAAGAGCATCGGAGACATTTAATATTTCTCTTAATGTAATGCTCTCACAGTAGGATGTTTTTGTACACTTCCACACACACCGCAGTCGGTGTCTTGTGTGCTACTTTTTAAATCCGGCTTCTATTAAGGATCTGGTAATCCGGGGCTACCACAGTGTCCCCACTATTTGACAAAACAAGCCCTCTATTAGCACTGCACCAAAGGGCCAAAAGCTCTGATTGCATTATAATCACTCTGACTCCAAAAGCATAATTACCACAGTCTTCAGTGTAATAGAAGCGTATTTCGAATTCATTTGGGAGCCTCTTAAACATTTAAATCTGTAATTTAAAGTTACAATCCAATTTAAAAGGTGGTTTACCTCTTTCACCCTGTTAGTATCCTTTGCTCTGACCCTGTTTCTCTCGCTTTCTTTTTATTCTTTATTTCTCTTGACTCTCCTCCTCTCTTACTCTCTTTACTCCCCTCTGTTTCACCTCTTTCGTTTCACCTGTGTTAGGGTCTCTCTCTCTCTCTCTCTCTCTCTGCCTCCCTCTCTCTCTCTCTCTGCCTCCCTCTCTCTCTCTCTCTCTCTGCCTCTCTCTCCCTCTCCCCCTCTCTCCCTCTCTCCCTCTCTCCCTCTCTCTCTCTCTCTCTCTCCCTCTCTCCTCTCTCTCTCCCTCTCTCTCTCTCTCTACCTGCCTCCCTCTCTCTCTCCACCCCCCTTCTCTCTATCCTTCTCTCTCTCCTTCACACCCCGTTGTAATTACTTTCCGAGGTGATTATGAAATAATTAAAACCAGCCCTCACATATCCCAATTAATTCCTGATGAATATGACGCCGGCTGTGCTGAGCAACCGGTTCACTCTGTGACACTTGTCAAATCCCCCCCACCACCCCACTTCCCAACCTCCCCCCCCCTCCCTCAAATCAGCTTTCCAGGGCCTTAATCACAAGAAACAATGCCTTTAAAGTAGGACTCATTAATCGACTGGCAGTGGTGCCAAGCTGAGCGGGAAATAGATTCACTTGTCAGAACCTTCACCTTTTCACACAGGAAAAACATGAAAAAGCCATTGGATCAAATATGAAAACAAATGAGCAGTGGGGGGAAGCAGGAACAAATAAATGCAATTTAATTGTGATTGTTTATAATAATTTAGCCGAAAAGATTTGACATGGACATGGTCCTTTGCGCTGGGGTACATTAAGGCAATCTCATAGAATAATTATATAAAGTACACAATGAAACACATCGGCTGTGACTAGATGTGTGTGTGAGTGGAAATCCGAGAGCAGCCAGAATGCAAAATAAAAAGCTTTTACTTTGTGCTTTTTACAATTCCTGTGCCCGCTGACACAGCGCAACTTCTTCTTCCTTTATACCTAATTACATTTCCAGATGAAAGCATTTCAGCGTCATCTTCATGAAAATACAAGTTATGAATTTATATGATTTGCAATATATTTGTAACACGATTTTGTTTTCTGGCCATGTATATTAAATAGAACCCAGGAGGATGTGTGTGTGTGTGTGTGGGGGGGGGGGGGGTCCTTTTAAATGTTAAATGCTGGCTTTTGCAATCAAATATCTTCCAGACAAAAGCAACAAGCTACAACATCAATGACTTTGTGCTCCCACAGTGTAAGAAGTACATTGTGGATTTGATCTTGGCTGTCTTACACTCCTCCCCCGCACTGACGATCCTCATCATACACCCTCACCCACCAGTGACAAACCTCCCATGGAGAAGAGTTGAAACCATTTATATGGCTTCTGCATTACTCGTTTTTATATGCTCGTGTGTGTGTGTGGTGTGTGTGTGTGTGTGTGTGTGTGTGGTGTGTGTGTGTGTGTGTGTGTGTGTGTGTGTGTGTGTGTGTGTGTGTGTGTGTGTGTGTGTGTGTGTGTGTGTGTGTGTGTGTGTGTGTGTGTGTGTGTGTGTGTGTGTTGTATGCCTGTATGAGTGAAACCAAAGATTAATGAGGTGTTTAACTCATATGTGTGTCTAGGGTATACACGTACCGTACCATGGAATACTACATGTGCACGTGCATGTGTCTGTTGTGAGGGTCTGCTATCTGTTCAATGTGATTGTGACAATGTGTGTACCACTATGTGTGGATGACTATGTTTGAGTGAGAGCGACACCAAGAGAGAGAAAGAGAAAGAGCGAGAGAAGGGGGGGAAAAAAAAAGAGAAAGAGAGAGGGAACCAGATAGAGCAACAGAGAGGTGACGAGAGACAGCATGGCGAGAGAGAGAAAGAGAGAGAGAGATGGAGAGAGTAAGAGAGAGTGAGACGGAAAGAGAGAGGGATAAGATCGAGCCAGATAGCAAGAGAGAGCGCGTAGGCATGTACGTCCCAAAAATCAGGGGGGCCGATTAATATTGCATGTCGTCACGTACGCTAAATGGGGAACAGGGGATGAGCCACGGACACGGCGGGCCGCTCTGGGCCACGGCAGAACAAAGTGACTCTAATTGGACCACACTGGTGCTCTGAGCAAGGTAGCGCCGCCGCGTAATGAGAGCAAATTAAAAAACACATTGGAGGGAAAATGAGAAAGCACAAGCTTTTTAGAAACCCTATGGCTTATAGGGGCAACAGCCATAGAGGAGAGGAGGGAGACGGGGGGAGAGCGACAGAGCGACAGAGAGACAGAGAGAGAGACAGGAAACAGTTATGTGGCACGGTGTGGTGTTGTGCGGTGTGCCGGTGTGGTGTGGTGTGGTGTGCGGCATAGTGTGGCGTGGCTCGACTTGGCGTGATGGCGGGGCGTGGTGTGGTTTGGCGTCTCGTGGTGTGGAGGGGTGCGTGTGGTTTGACGTGGCGTTGCATGGCGTGATGGGGTGTGGTGTAGCGCGACGGGGTGTGGTGTATGTGGCGTTGCGTGTCCTTGCATGGCGTGCCGTGCCGTGGCGTGGCGTGGTGTGGAGAGGGGCGCGGTGACGTTTTGCCCGGCGTGGCGTGGCGTGGCGCAGTGCGGCCTGCCGTCGTCCGGCGTGGTGAGCGAGGCGGGCGCTAGGCCCGTGGAGACAGGGAGGCCCGGCGTTCCGCTCGCAGATGGGTACCTCACGCAGCAGATGACCGCACAGAGAGGACCTACCCCCCCCCCTTCCCCCGCCCCCGCCCCCACCACCGCCACCACCCACCACCCACCAGCCCACACATTAGCATCTGAGGCAGAGTATCGAGCGTTGGGCTGCGCGCTCGCTGACCGCACTGATAAGGAGCGGCAGGCATCACCAGAACCTCCAGCGTTCTAACAGCCTATGTGCTGTGGTATGTATTTTATCGAGTTTCTTAGAGCAAAATGTTACATATGGTAGCAATATAGAGAGAGAGAGAGAGAGAGAGAGAGAGAGAGAGAGAGAGAGAGAGAGAGAGAGAGAGAGAGAGAGATAACAGAAAGTTACTTCTATAAACACAGATATAGAAGATTTATAGATTCATAGATAGAAATATAGATGCTACACACACATGGAGAAGAACACAAACAGACAGGGACAGAACAGGCCGACCGATCCATTACACACCTCCGGAAAAGTACAATACGTTCAGCATTTTCTGACATCACACTGGAGGTGTGTCTGGCGTTTGTCAGAAGCCCATTTGGACTGTGATGCGTGTGGCTGACAGCCAGGCGAGGCAGCTCTGAATAACGGCGCACGAGTGGGACCAGTTATTTCCCCGGGACATGCGGGCCATAAGCGGAGCGGTCTCGTGGTCACGGCGTGCAGCAGCACGATCGCTACAGCTGAATTAGGACCGACTTTTAAATCGAATTGAAAATGTCACTCTTTTTTTTTTTCCATCTCCCATCCCCTCAGCCTACAAGTCCAACCAGTCAATTTCTCGAAGAAGTTTGGTGGCTGGTGTGACAGCTTTCACTCAGAAAGAGTTCCCCTTGCACCAAGGGAGCACAGTTCCCCGTTGCCTTATGCCATTTCAGAAGATTAAAAAGTGTTTGTGATGTTTGATTGCTACGATGTTTGAGGCCATGGTTTCAAAGGCACACGTAGGTATTAAATAGCCAGATTAATCCTTCAGAGGATGTGCAGCATTCAACCTCCTATCCTCCACCCTGGGATTAATGGTTTTCCATGCGCCCTTCATCCCACTCTTTCAAAAATAGAGACCTTAATACCAACGATTCAACCACGAAGCAAATAGGAAGCTACCTAGCAAATACCTAAACAACCTAGGAAGGCAAAGGTAATAGTCACTAGGAGACAGAGTAGTTCTACAACATAGGGGATTTCATGACTGGCGATTCAAAAATGTTCAACTGCTTGAATTACCCTTTGAAATTCCTGAAATATGTCATAACTTGGCGCATTGAATAAAATGGGATGCGTTGGTAGTGGCATCAAGTAAGAATGGCATTTGAAAAGCTAAATCCTATGCATCTCAATCCTATAGAAAGAGCACCTCAAGAGTTGCACATGTTTGAGCAGCCATATATCTCCAGGCCCTTTTATGGGGCCTGGTCCATAGGATGTCCTCACAGCCAGGGACTCCTGCACACTTAGTTATTTTTTCCTTGCATAAAGAAAACGTAATACCTAGTATGGGAGACACGGGACCCACGGCAGCAGTGGGTAGTTAAAAAAAGAACCATTTCAATGAAAAAATAAAAAGTAGCAGTTTTTACAGTGCACTCAAACAGGTCACTGAGAACCCCCCTTGAATACCATGTAAGGTTAGAGTTCGGCCTTGCTTTGTAGTGCAGGGAAATACAGAAAAAAAGATTGAACTTAGGGTCAGCGGCAGGTACATCAGCCATGGCAGACATTGCACATTTCACAGATTGTGTGCTGTTTTGAAGGGCAGGAATACAGGGAGGAGGTAAACAGTGAGGCCTATCTGAGAATGGCCCTGCTGTTTTTTTTATATAGATCAAATACAGATTCTGGAGGTTATATAAATGAATAATTAAATGACTAATAAATACTGGTGTGTTGACACACACACGCACGCACGCACGCACACACACACACACACACACACACACACACACACACACACACACACACACACACACACACACACACACACACACACACACACACACACACACACACACACACGTGTAGAGGAGGAAGCCATCATATCACCCTCTTGTGGTTAGCATCAAAGACTAGCAAGCGTGAAGAAGGAGAGAGAAATTGACAGAAAGGAAGTGGAAGAGTGGCAAAAGAGACTTGACCTCTTTACTAAGAGTCCCTAACCTTGTTTTGATCCACTTCAATAACTTTGCACTTTTAATAACAACTTGGCCAAATTAGCATTGACGCAAAGTTGTGTCTTTCGTAAAGCCAGTGAAACAAAATCACCCTTAGCCCAGTGCGCCAAATCACTAACACTTATTATCGTGAGATTTTATGATGTGTCTTTTTGTAGAGAGGAAAACAACAAAAAACCTTAGCAAATGACCTATGGCGACCAGCAGAGAGAAACAGCCTTAAGCTTCTCGGACATCATGCTATTTGCCTACACGTTGAGGATACAATGCCATGATCAGTATGCGCCTTAACAGAATGGAAATGTTACATTGACTCAGAGCCTCACAATGCGTTCCCGTCTCCAAGCAAAATTGGAAGCGTTGATGGCAGAGTCTGCATGTTTGTATGTTCCCCAGAGTTTGTATGTGAATGTGTGTGTGTGTGTGTGTGTGTGTGTGTGTGTGTGTGTGTGTGTGTGTGTGTGTGTGTGTGTGTGTGTGTGTGTGTGTGTGTGTGTGTGTGTGTGTGTGTGTGTGTGTGTTTGCATGTGAGTGAGTGAGTGAGTGAGGGAGAGAGGGAGTTTGCTTTCTAGTGCGTTGGCGTCTGAGTGTGACCTTATAATGTGTGGGCAGAAAAGGAAAGTGATTCACTGCATTTAGTTGTTATGCTCAATGCAATCACTACACAATTGCTCGCATAAAAATATATGTACATATGTGTGTATCTGTGAGTGAGTGTGTGCTTAGGCTTTGATTGGTCCTATTTTGTTCTCTTCTTTCACCAACCGGACACAGCACTAATACAAATAATCACGATCTATTTTTCTCTATTTATATTCCGGTGAGGACTGATGTTGTGGTTCTCCAACCGCCAAACGCTCTTCTAAAAAGCGCTACGTCAAAAACGCAACGCGGTTTGACTCAAACCGACCAATTTAAAAACGGTGACCCTTTAAGTTATCGACAATCTGGTACTGCATTAGTGCATTACTCAGGCTAATATTGACATTAACCATATAGACTTGGGACAGAAATGTTCCAATAGCGTCATTAGTGCAGCTCCGTTCCAGCGCCATTTGTGCTCCATCCATAAAATGATTCATTGGAAGTCCTCTGCCGGGTGCATTAGGAGAAGATGGGGTCATTTCATGTTTATCATGTGCAACACGCTTCCACTGCCAGACAGAGTTACCTCTCTGAGCCTTTTTGTGACTAATGAATCATTTGAGGCAAACCAAAGGTCTCGGGAAAAGAGGAACTTAGGTGTCAAGGTGTCCCAGCTAACCCAATTAAGTGAAATGTGGATTATGGTCTCTGGAACCCTTTCAATAGATGCATACACATCGACATCAACGCCCGCCCCCTAACACACACACACACACACACACACACACACACACACACACACACACACACACACACACACACACACACACACACAAACTCACGCACACACACACCCGACATGATGAAGCGTGTCACTTTGACATGGTACAATCTGGCTGCTAATGTTATTGATTTATTTGGCTTCTGAATATTAAGATAAACGCTGAAGCCGCTGATTCATTCTGTTTAAGATCCGGGCCAAAAGGATGAGGGAGAGCGAGGAAGATAGAGAGTGATAGAGGGAAAAGAGCGAGAGAAAGAGGGGAAGAGCAAGAGAGAGGATGAGAGAGCTCGGAATGTAGAGAAGCAAATACAAATTTGCATTCACCTTGTTTGATATTGCAGAAGTCATTTGAATTCTTCATAATCTGTGAATAATAATTGAAAGTTGAGAAACAAAAACAAAACGAATTGAGTGTATTAAAACGGTAGCTCGCCATTCTTATGAAAGAGGCAGTCAGACAGTGTGTGAGTGTATGTCTGTGTGTGTGTGTGTGAGTGTATGTCTCTGTGTGTGTGTGTGTGTGTGTGTGTGTGTGTGTGTGTGTGTGTGTGTGTGTGTGTGTGTGTGTGTGTGTGTGTGTGTGTGTGTGTGTGTGTGTGTGTGTGTGTGTGTGTGTGTGTGACGTCAAATATAAATGTCATTTTTGGGAAAGGGGGGGGGGGGGGGGGGGGGGGTGGTTACAGGCTAGATACAGGCTTTCAGGCCAGTATCATGAAGCCTTTCCTTCTTCAGAGTTCATATGTATGTGTTCTCAGCGCCACGGAGCTGTCTACCCATGGGGTGCTGATTTCCATTCCATTCCAAACCTTGACTCCACTAAAGGCCGGGCAACTCTTCCACAATCTCTCTCCCTTCCCTCTATTTATCACTCCCCAGACTAATCCAACATTTAAACCATGTCCTCCGAAACGCACGATGTTCCAACCTTGTCCGATATCCCTTTTTTCTTTTAACATTTCTTTCATTGTTTGAATCATGGTTAAAAAATTTATATTATCCTTGCTGGAGGATATAGGCTTCTATGGAACACAATGATGCAAGAAGCCTCCCAGCCCCACAAACCCCCTAAACCAGATCCGGCATGTCCTCTTCATCAGAAAGAGATCAGTGTAAATATAGCAGAGAGTTAGCTGGGCTAAAGAAAAGATAAGCTATTGCCACTACCCCTGTGTAGTTTGCCTTTTTCCTGGCAAACTGTCTTTAACAAAGGGATCAATAACAAATCAAGTTTTTTCTTCAAGCGAAAATAATCGATCACCTGTAAGTTTCAGTGATATGTCTCAATAGCCTCCTGCTCTCTCGTTAATTTTGATTCGCACCTCTATTGTTGTTGTAAAAAAAGGTATCGATAGACTACCGCCTGTGTAGCCGTCGTGCAGCCATGACAAAGCTGGGAATGTGTTTTACCGCAATTTACCATGATAAAAGAGAGCTGAAGTGCTTTAAATTTGTAAGGAAGGCATGATTCAAAAACAGAGCTAAAGAGGGATAGGTTGGTGGAGCGGGAGAGGGAGTGAGAAAGAAAAAGAGAGAGCTAGAGAGGGATAGGTTGGTAGAGAGAGAGAGAGAGAGAGAGAGAGAGAGAGAGAGAGAGAGAGAGAGAGAGAGAGAGAGAGAGAGAGAGAGAGAGAGAGAGAGAGAGAGAGAGAGACATCTCTGCCTATTTTGTTAAGTGAAGAAAAAAGACTGCAAAATATGGAAAATCATAGGACGTTCTTTGCGATCTTCTTCCAAGCCCTGCAAATAATAGGAAGATTGAACTTTTCCCACCTGAGCTAAGAGTCTTGTTTTCATGTAGGGAGTGCGTCCAGCTTACGTGAGGAGACTTTAAAGTGAGTGACGTCTAAAAATAGAATAGTCAGCATCACCTCGAGGTGGGATCTCGATGAGAGCATCTGAGGAACTGATCAAATGCGAGCCATAACCCGAACATATCTGAAAGATTGTCGTTGCACTGATTTAGATGATAGGGGTGTGGGGGGGAGAGAGAGATCTCACAAGCTACGGTTGGTTCGCTACAAGGTGAAAAAAAAAACTGTTCAAAGGCGGGGTTTTAATTTTCATAAAACGAGAAATCAGCGGCTCAATAATGACTGAATGCGTGGTGGATCGATATTGATCAGTTGGTAGCAGATGTAACTCCTGCTCGGCGCATAGACTGCGTTTCGTTGCCGAGCGAACCAAGAAGAATCGCGACGCGAAAGAAACGCGAAAGCAATATCGTATAAACTACAACAAAATACCGTCCAAAAGCATCCGTCTCGTTCCACCCACTTAGTCAGGCTGATGCGGGACATCGGTGGCAGAAATCTATCGATTTACAGTAGATCCTACTGCAAACTTAGGTGATCGCCTGGCCTACCTCGTGGCCAAAGCCTACTACACTCTCCTGTGACAACTTGTCCACATTTTGCCCTGGATCCTGAGCCTTGTAAGATATGAGTGTAACCAGTAGTTGGGATCCTGCCTGCCGGCTATATGAGGATGAGCAACACGCTGGCTCCAGCCCCTCGGAACTGGGCTGCTGCTGCTGCTGCTGCTGCTGCTGCTGCTGCTGCTGCGCCACACTCTTCCGGGGGGGCAGTAGGCTTCCTGACTTGAATGCAAAGCAGCTGTTGCACAAGGCAGGCAGCTAAATGTCCGCATATTGCTGTCATCACACTTTTAACTGCGGCGGGATTAGAAAGCGTGATGTGTCTGAAAAAATGAGGGGCCCAGATCCGCTTCAATACGGTTTTTTTTTCCCCATGATCAAACGGATCACTGACTTCTTCACCCCCCCTTACCCGTAGGCCTATACGCAGGTATGGTCATTGATTCAGTGTGTGCATTCACGGCACATCACAAACGCCGACTTTATGTTCTAATAATTCACATCGGCGGTCTGGAAAAGCCTCATGGTGGAAGGTTGCGCGCGTTTGCGAATTTTTCAAGTGAACAAGTGTGCGCGCCCCCGTGGATGCAGGCTACAGTACGTGGGCTACAATGCACCAACAGGTCTCCCATCCATCCACATAATAATCCCCTCTCGTATAAAGTCTCTGTGTGTGCGTGAGCGTGTGTGCGTGTGTGTGTGCGTGAGCGCGTGTGCGTGTGTGTGTGTGTGTGTGTGTGTGTGTGTGTGTGTGTGTGTGTGTGTGTGTGTGTGTGTGTGTGTGTGTGTGTGTGTAGGCCTACTCAGTAATGGGAGCATCTCAGGGGCTTCGTGATATCATAGAACGGTCGTTAGAGCAATCCAATGACGTGAGCGAATGCGATGCTGTGATTTGTTCCACCGACAGAACATTATGCTTGAATTGTATTTGCCCTGAATGAATCTTCTGTGCCCTAAAGAAGTCGTCCAGAATGGGATGCAGGTTGAACCACATATAGCCTACAGCAAGCAGGCTAGTAGGCTATTAACAGTGATATTAGTAAATAAATATCCCCTCCTCATCCTGCTTTATAGGTCGAGACTTCCCAAACTCAGAAAAAGGGGTTTATGGAATGGCTGTTAAGGCGACTGTACGGTGATTTCCTGAGTGCTTCTCGGGCAACAACGCAATAGGAATTTTATATATAGGTGTGAGGATCGCTAACGTCTAAAGCCGTGAGCTCACCTAGGCGTGTGGCCTATACGTGTTGTGTAGGTCGGCCAGTGTGGAGCCCGTTGCGGACCATCGCTTCTCCCATCCATCCATCCCTTTCCACTTCCCTAAATGTTCAAATGACGCAGGGCGGCGTGTATGGAACATTTTGAAAAACACTGGTGCCTATCTTGTGTCGTGCGCCAGGTGCACACTCCTCACAGCCCGGGATAATTACATTTCGGAAAGTGTTTTTGCTCTTGATTCAAGCCGCGTGACAACAGAGGTGGCATTGTGTCAATAATGCCTTTTTATAGGCGTCTTGTTCAAGGCAAGTTCCCCCCTCCCCCCCCCCCCCCCCCCCCCAATACAAGTGTGTAACCCCTTATTCCTTATGTTCTCCAAGGTAGAATCAACTCACGCCAAGCCTGAAGGACACGTTTCGAACTTTGTGAGGGGATGTATGTCGATATAGCATCTAATGCATTGGCACCGTGGCTAACGTTGATTAAGTTAGTGGAAGGCTGGGTATAGGCGGACATGCTTAAGTAACGTGCAAAACTTGATAAAGGGTGTGCTTTTTTGTGTATATCAACATGGGGAAACAGGACTGCCTGAATTCAATACTTACATGGAGGAGATGTTTTGGCAAAGGTCATCATTGAGCCCCGTGGTATTCCCATTGGTTCCCGTGCTCGGAGAGGACAATAGTGGGAAAAATTTCTCCTCGTTGGATTTGTTACAGTATATCTCGCTGGACGAACAGGTGCACGTCGGTGGACAGTCGAGCATCGAGCTCAGATAGTTCTGAAAAACGCTGAGAAGAAAGAGCAGCCTCCAACAACAATAAATCCTCGGCGGAGACACACAGAAACACACACCAAACAAATCCATGGTTGGTCCGAGTAGGAGTCCCCAAGGTTTCGTCGAATGAAAGATTAGGTTTGCACGGTTGAAACTAATGACGTAGAAATCCTATTTTCTGAGGGTGAAAATGAAATACCCTTAACCAATTTGGTATAATGGGAGCGCGCCGCGCGCCCCAATCCGTCTATCTGTGCGGGAGCGTGTAGGTATGTCAAGATAAGTCGATTGGAAAAACCACTGTTGGTCTGTCTCTCAAAATCAAAAAAAAGAGGATCGCGAAAGGCAATAAAAATTACTCCGTTGAATCAGAATCGGCCGATCGGTACATGTAGTTCCGACTGATCATCCCTGCGTCGTTTAGTCATCCCTCCGTCGCCTTCTCTAGCGCGCACTGTTGCTGCTGCTGCTGCCTCGGAGAGGTGCAAGGCTGCCGGATAAGAGACTGGGAACGAGCGAGGGGGAGAGAGAGAGAGGGCGAGAGAGAGAGCGATTTAGAGAGAGAGAGAGAGCGATTTAGAGAGAGCGATTGAGAGAGAGAGAGAGAGAGAGAGAGAGAGAGAGAGAGAGAGAGAGAGAGAGAGAGAGAGAGAGAGAGAGAGAGAGAGAGAGAGAGAGAGAGAGAGAGAGAGAGAGAGAGAGAGAGAGAGAGAGAGAGAGAGAGAGAGAGAGAGAAGACCGAGCTCCAAGTCCCACCTACTGGGCAAAGAGGAAATGACACAAGTGCGCGCACACACTGGTGCTCAGAATCCTCATCTTGCGGTGTTTCCGTGTTCTACATATACGCTTCATATAAAATAGGTGTATCGGTCTCAACCGTCCATTCAACTAACCTAAAATACAAGTCTTATGCACTCCCGATTATCAAACACGTCAGCCCGGAAACGACCTCCTCTCGAGCAAATAACAGCCTGGACATACATTCCTACGTTACTTTACACCTCAAAACCACATTCGGAACCGGGAGGACAGCAGTGGGAGGTGGGAGGTGGGGGGTGGAGGTGATGCTGAGCAGCTGCGCCGTGTGTGTCACAGACAACACCTCCAGCAGATAGACAGGTGGCCACAGTCACAGCTGAAGCTTCAGCACCATGGACAGCAGTCACCTGCCACATCCACCGGCCCACACACACACTACACGCAGGCACACACACGCACACACACACACACAGGAGAATATCATGCGCAAATACAGACACGCATACACACACACAAAAAATCCTGGATGCTTATTTGGCCTCCATTTTTACACCTTTCCTGAGCCAACATGTGTCTCCGTCTCCCTCGCCATGTCCCTCCATGGGCTATGCATCATTTCCTCCCCAACCCCCCACCCCCCACCCTCTATCTCCCACATGGCACGGGGAAGGGGAACGTCCTCGTCCCACAACATCTGTAACAAGGTGCTTACGAACCAACGTTTAGTCGCAAGAGCGGGGCTTTCATTAAGGGCAACTCATCGTGGTGCTTTTGTAGTGTAAAATGGGCTAGACAAATAGAATAAAGGGGTTTCCCAATGACATGCACTGGCGCACACACACACACACACACACACACACATACGATTACTGCAAAAAGAGAAACAACGGAGAGGAGGAAATGAGTTTAAAGTGGTCTGGGATCTTTTTTCTATATGTAACAAAGCGAAGCAACAAAGCAAATTGTTTTAGATAAATCTATAAAAGGGAGCATTCATCTGCCTCAGCTCATCGGCATGGGTATCCTTGTATCATCCGCATGTAGAATTATCTACCAAGTACGTTATAATTGTAATGAAGACTGGGGTGGAGGGGAATGGGGGAGAACAGGGGAGGATTTCAATTTATCTCTATCGTCTCTTCATATTCATCTCTCAAGGCTTGAAATTGCTATTGGCAAAGTCTTGTCCAAGGACTTTTTTTTTTTTTTTAAATGAAATACCCTTTCTATTTCTATCTCTCTTGTTGCTACCAGTGTCTGTATATACTGCTAAGCAAGGTCTAGCTAATTGAATGTGTGTACACACACACACACACACACACACACACACACACACACACACACACAAACAAACACACACATACACACTGACACCTACACACACACACAAACACATACACACTGACACACACACACACACACACACACGTACTGCAAAACATCTGCAGACGCACAATAGGTCCTTTGGCAGCCGGTGTTAAGGTTATTCGTATATTTCTAGCCAGTTCAACTTAAGCGCTGACACCACGGATCTGTGCCTGGCAACAGTGGCCCAAACACACATGCACACACACGCACACATGCACACACACACACACACACACACACATTTTTCCAGAGCGACTTACAATAAGTACATTTGTCAGAAGAAAGAGAGAAAACAATATATCGCTGTTGGTACAGCAAGTAGGTTCATTCTGCACTTACATTTGAACCCATTCCCTGTTTACAATACAACAATACAACAGTACTATATTTAACTGCCAGGGCGTACAACATACAATACTTTTGTACATCGAGTGTCAACACAAGTAGATGGACTCAATCGTCACCAACACATTCTGAAACCATTCCTTATTGAATTGCTTGTAAGGCTAATCACACTCACACCTGGTGGTATAATATGTTCCCTCTAAGGAAACATTACCTTGATGCAAACTAAATTTAGCACTGCGAAACAATCAGAGCATGTGCACACGGAACACGCACAGCAACAACATGTTGAACAACACACAACATTAGAGTGGAGTGGTGTTTCTTTGCAACTACAATGGCAATTGAACAGTTTACATGTCCTTTGCTTAAAGCAAAAACAAACAAAAGGGCATACAGACAGGGAAGCTGGCTGCCAGTCACAGCGTGAAAAACAAACACTTAAACAGCGGGGAAAACACCGCTACAGTCAGCGGCATGTGTCTCAGCAAGTGAATTAGACGGGAGCGACTGCTGAATATGACAAATTGACTTTTAATTGAGTTTTAGCCACAGTAACTTTGTTATCATCTACAATATATTGTATGCACTTAATGGAGTACCAAGTTTTACTACGACATTTCAGCTTGTAAGATACTATTGTTTTTGTTTCATTACAACACGCACATTTTCCCTTGAAAACAGTTGGTGGTTGGTATAATGCTCGCTATGCTATTGTTTTATCATGAAATACGCTTTCTTCATGTAATAAGCGTTCATATTTTTGGAAAATCGGTCAGCCATTCTGATTGTATTCCATACACGAATGCCATGTATTTGTTTTTTTTTGTTTTTTCTCCATAACCAAATGTGGAGTTCCTCCCCACGAGGCTTGTATTACGATACAGTTGCATCAACCCTGACATTACTTGTCAAGCTACTGCTCACCAGCAGCAATTGAAAACACCAGATAATATGTCAAGAAGAATATATCTCTGGGATTAAAAAGCATAGGGGTTGACTGAAAACCTTTTTATTTTACCATACACAATTATCTCTTTCCCCTGCCTTGTAAACTTACAGGCAAAAATAAGGATTTCGGTTTAGTTCGTCAATTTTGCTATTTTTTGCTATTTTACTTCTGTAACTTCATGACATGCACTCAATTCTACACCCTTAGAGCTGTCACACACATTAAAACCTATAAGAAATATAGTTGGCTTGTATGATTTGATACAACCTTCGCCAAAACATGTTCAAACCCTTGTTTGAACATCTGGGGAGGGAGAGCAAACCCACAAGCATTTAAATAACAGGCTTGTAAAAAACTTGTAAAATAATATCTTTACAAACATAATTCAAAATATCTAACTTCGATAATGATGTTGGCAATGGCGTTGGAAAGGGTTTGGGGGGGGGGGGTGGTTGTGGCAGAAGCGGGGTTGTACCGCCTGCAGCAGACTGGCCCAGGGCTCAGCTGTGCCCTGTGGACGGGGTTGGAGCCACCCTGCATGGCACTTCTTTCACCACAGGCAGAATGCCGAGCAACAACATAACAAGTCAAGAGAATTGTGCCTCTCTCTCTCTCTCTCTCTCTCTCTCTCTCTCTCTCTCTCTCTCTCTCTCTCTCTCTCTCTCTCTCTCTCTCTCTCTCTCTCTCTCTCCCCCACACTTTGTTCGGTTTTCCCTTATTCATCACTCTCACTGCTTCTTTTTGTTTCTTATTCATTCTCACTCCCTGCTTCTACTCCCTTCTGTCGCCCTCTCCCTCTTCTAAACACCCAAACCCTTATCTCCTCATCCTTCCTCCGTCATTCTATCCTTTATTTCATCCTCTCTAACTTGTTGTAGCTTTTTGGAAAAACCAAAAAAATTCTCTCTCACGCACTTGTGGCCTGCCATTCTTTCTTCATCCTTTCCTTTCCATCTTTCCCTCTCTCTCTCACACCCTGTCCGATGGCTCGTCATCTTTGTAAGCACAAAGGGCATATCAAAGGAATGTCTGTTTTTTTTTACAGCTTGGTTGAATGTTTTTAGTTAATCAAGAAGCCTTTGGGTTTGGGAGTTGTTCTTTATTTGAAGACGGGTTATTTCCTTTTGATTTGACCGGAACTTGCCTTTATATGGTGTGTGATTCACTGGAAATGGTTGTGGATTGAGGTATGGTGAAGTGGGAAACACTAGCCAACAATTGAACTAGCTGTGTGAAAGGTGTGGTTATAAGTGTACTTTGATTGCATTATATTTACCTAAATTTAAACAATTAAATATATTGCATGCATTTACATTTAATGTTTCTTTTTTCATCACTTTCACGCAGTCCACCTGTATTCATATTAAAATATTAAATAAATGTAATGTTTATTTGAATCGGTATACAAATATACTTTAAGTACGGTAAAAGTCCTTCGATATTGTAAGAAACATGAACTTGAAATAGATGCAGACATTAATTGTATTTAAATTAGTACTAAAGCATTCATTTGCAAGTGCATAATCGCACTTTTAATTTTGAGTACAGCGAAAGTTCATTCAATGTTCATTTTATTCAGTGTGTGAATGTACTTTGTACTTTAAAGTCCTTGAAGTGCAACTGCCTTTGAAATAATATGGTACATGCTAATACACAGTGACCGTACATATTAATAGTATGGAATTGTGCTTTGTGCATGTCAAAAGCACATTACATTCCCGCTCAACCAACGTATCATTGCATTAATAACCAGTATTCCTGAAAACTAAATATATACACTACATATTAAATGTACGGTCACATTCAAGTGGGTCTACCACAAGAACATGCGTCACAAGATGACGCAAGTTGTCACCAGCGCTTCTGTGGCCAGCGATGTTCGAGTCTCCCCCAGCCAATCAAATGGTCTCTTTAGAAGTGGGACTGTAGAGTTGGGGTGGGTCACCACAAGGATATCATGGATTTATGACACAAATCTAAAACACAAAACAGGAGCAGATCAAAAGGGTTTGTAGAGGTCACGTTAACAAAAACAACTCATTGTATAAAGTGGTAGAAAATATAAATTCAGAAAGCAGGGTTTTTCTGGAAAGGTGCTAACGTGATTTTCCACGGCCATAAATTGATAACCATATGTAACATCCAAACCAAGTTATATTTATATCTATGAAAGAGAGGTGGTATGATAGTTTAACCGTGGTCAAAATTATGCATTAAGATTAAGAGGTCCCAGAGTAGTATCAAAATCGGCCTATAGGTACTCAAAGCATTTGGCCCATTTGTTGAGACTATGGAAGAAATTAACCCGACATTTTATGGCAAGCTATGATTATTATTAGGCCTATATATCATATAGATACATTAATGGTGGAAAGTAGCTGATCACTTCTCCCCTATAAGTTAGGTTTAACACGGCGCCAGGGAGTAGGTTCACTCTGTTCCCCTCTTGTGTGCTGCCACATGCAGGGTTCAAGGGTCAGGATGCACAGACGTCAAACCTAGGCTGTTTTTTTAAAAATATGCTGACATGCACACACGTACACCATCACTCTGTATGCATAGGGATCAATGTATGTTCAAGGTAAAGCTGTGACCTGGAAAAACATGTTATGTAAATCAACATTTTATGTAAGTCTGACTTTATCTTATGTAAGGATTGGGTATATAAGGAGGAGGAAAATAATCATTCAGCAGTGTCTTTGCAAACCTCACTCGGCTTCGTTGTTGCTTGTTCGCGGGTGACAATAAAGTCTTCTGTCATACTTGATCCGGGCTCCTTGATTCCTCAAGCTCTTAGTTTAGTTGAAGTGATAGAATTTGGTTATTTTCTACCACAAGACCCCAAGTTAATTGTTGATTATGTCTGTGTCTAATGTTGATGTAATTCAACCTTTATTTTGGTTCAACTCAACCCCTCTCATGGTGTAGGTGTATTTTAAAATTGTCGCACTCAATAATTGACAGTTATTATATTACAAATAAGTGTTTAGAGGCTCCCATAGCTGTATCTTTGTATCTTTGTTTTGTCCGACACAAGAAAGTGCTTAAAACAGATCCTGGCTAGTAAGCCATCGGCAATAGCGCCCACAATCTTTTTATTTTTTTATTCTGCGTTTACATGCCACTGTGCATGCTCACAGTCTTAGAGACTGAGGCACAGATGTTGGCTGCGCTTTGGTAGTGGCATAATTCTGAATTCTGAGTGCGGCGCAACGTTTCAATAACTCAGGGGGGTCAGTTTAGGAGAGGGAAGGGGGGGGGGGGGGTGTAAATGATTGGAACTTAGCCTTTAGGCACACTTCTGCCCTTCATTCCTTGAAAGATATATTAATTCAATTTAGTTTTTTTGTCTGTAAAACTATATATATGATATTAAGGGCTCTTTCTATTTTTATTCTTCTTATTTTCATGGCAATTATACACTAATTAGAACATAATTTACAGGCAGCCAATGTAGTGATGCCTAAATAGGAGTTATGTGAGATCTACGGACAGTTCAAATTGCGTGGCTTCAACAGTAAGTGAAGTGGACATTGCAGTAATGGTGATGGGAGAAAAGGATGGCATTGATATTACGTTCTAAGTCAGATACTAAGTCAATAGTACTGGTCCAATTTTACTTGAGGGTCAAATATAAACCCAAGATTCATAGAGTTTGGTTTGACCTTGGGGCAAAAGGGCCCCAATACACTGAAGAAGGGTAGAAGTAGTATTTTCAGAGCTTTGTCAGAATTCAGTTGGAGAACTTTGTTAAATCCAGTCATTCACAAGGCTCAACAGTTGTGTAGAGTGGCGATGAAGGAATAGTTAAATCCTTCATAGAGGCTGAAAAGTTGTGTATATTGGCTAGGTTACTGAAATTTGTACTGTACTGATAATAATAGCCAAATGTCATCCGCGTAACATAGGACATGCAACCAAAACGACTGATTAACTGGCCCAAGGGACGCAGGTTCATAAACCTGTTCATCAATCCTCCGTCCAAAGAGGACAGAGGATTGACCCCATACAACAGCAGAGCAGTTTAGGACAAATAGTTACTCATAGAGACCGACAAAAGGTTTATTTGACAAATATGACACAAACCACTATGTATTTAGTCTGTTGATGGTATGATCAGTGGTATCAAAGGCAGCACCCGAGTCAAGCAAAACCAAGATGGAGTTGTCTCCCCTTATCAGTGTGCACTCTGGACTCTTTGCAGAGAAGATTCAGTTCAGTGCTGTCTTTAAGACAAAAGCCTGAAATAATATTTCCTTCCACATCTTGAAGGAGCTGCAGAGCTAAGAGTTTTTCTAGTACATTGAAAATGAGGTTTTTTTTGCAATCAGTCCAAAATATGTTCCGAACGTGTTCGATCAGGGCCCAAAATAAAAAAGGGCTGGAAATTTGCGGTCCGATATTGATTGATTTATAATAATGAGTCCACAGGGCCCATGACAGGTAAAACCTCTTTAATACATTTGGAGGGCAAAATATCAAGTTTGCAGGAGTGTAGGTGCATATGTGGTGCACACCCACCCAACAACATACAAACACACTTAGGTGGCTACAACACTCCAACTAGGTGACTTTTAATGGGCTCCTCCAGACAAGGTCACAGGGTGGCGGTGTTGGAGGCCAGTTTATTGTAGAAGTTTGTAAACAATGTGTGTGTGGGAATGGCTGGTTTAACCTAGCCACACTGAATGCTCAGCCTCACCCAGCTCAAGAGTCCAATCACTCTGGCTAGGGCCAGGTCATCATCCACACACACTCCCATGTATATGTATACATTTGTATATATATATATACATACATACATACACGCATACATACGCACATGTATACACAATTGGAGGCCATGTTTACTTGTATTTGCAGTACTATTTGCAAAAATATACATGAATTGAACAAAAAAACGGCATGCACCGTCCAGTCTTGGTGTTTCGGTTTCAGTGTTTAACTTTTGTTATATTGTATTTATTTTTTACCTTTGAATTAAGGTTTACAACTGGAACTAATTTTAGTTTAGGGTATAGTGTGGCATGTGGAATGTGATATGCTCCCACCACTGTCCAGTGGGAATTTGTTTTGTCTGAATATGAACAACCATTTAGAGAGAGATAATTGTATTCATATAGGAAAAGCATTTGAAACTCCCAAATAATGTCTCCCACCCATCCATCCACATAAACAAGTCTTCAAAACAGCCTTATTTGTGGATTGCAGGTTGCCGAGAGAGAAGCAACACACACACACACACACACACACACGCACGCACGCACGCACGCACGCACGCACGCACGCACACGCACACACACAGCTGTGGTGGAAACAGAGGCAATGACCTTTGAATCAGAGGAGTCACATGACTTTTTGCACCAACATTATTTATTTATCAGATGTGGTGTAATTGTACACGTTTCTTTTTCACTGTTTCGTAACAAAGAAGCTAATACTCCATGTTGGCAGCGCAAATAACGAGCACAAGTAGCCATAATAACCATTGACTTTACAGATTTTTTTAAAAACATCTTTAAATGTGTTTTCAAATGGATAAATGATTGCCTAAAATGAACCAATGGTTGTCAAAGAAACAACCTCTCAAAGACGAAGCAAATATTAAGTTGAGTTAATAAAGATTTCAGATAGGAGTTATTTCCATATTTCCAAATATTCCATATGAAAATGCACTGAAAAGAGGACAAATAACATCTACCTGTTCACACATATTTCAGACTATAAGACACACTTACAAACACACACACGCACACACAAACACACACAGACACACTCAAAGGAGAAAAGGCGGGGGGGGGGGGGGGGGGGGGGCGAGAGAGTGCAATGATGGGTATTAGGATACTTTGACCACACCACATCTTTGCTTGGTTGCATTAGTAAACTCATTATATTGTATTATGAACTCATGACCTGATCCATAGGGATTCACACCAGCTGCTCATCAATAAAATATGCTTCCCCTTCTAATGTTAACCACAAACCCTCCTGTCGCAGGACGAGAAGAAATCTCCTCAGTGCAGGGCTGCGTTCAACAGCCCATGGGTTTATTCGAGGAATCTGAATAAACCGCAACTGCAGTTCAATGCAAACCCAGAGATAATAATCCATTTCGTTTTTCTGTTCCCTTACAAGAGGTTAATGACGTCGGTTTATATAGTTGTTGTTGTTTTTTACCTTTGTACGAACACTGGCTTCACCAATAGTGACCTCTATCCACTAAAATAAACCTGGCCACGGCACAGGAAATGAAGGGGGGGATTTGATTACATGCTCGTGTGTTTGCCTGTCCAATCAAAGGCTCCTAGGGTGTCCCCAATTTGAACTCTAACCATTTAGCCTATTTCCTCTGCAGGGCCGCTTTTCATTTGAAAGGTGGTGGTCGAGTAGCTTCACTCTGATATTTCAGCTTATATTATGATTGGTAGTTTAAAAGAAAAAGCTTTCTCAGTGGCTCCCTCCTTCTCCTCTTCTAGTTCAGTTTGGTACAAATAAAACTGACTTGACTCCAGACCTGCAATCCAAACACTCTTCCATATATTGCATGTTTCTTCGTGTTTTATACACTCTACATACTGAACAAAGGTTCCGATCAGGAGCAAACACTTTTGATCATTTGATTGGAGATGACACAGCAATACCAAGGACATTGATTTTTGCCGGTCTCGAAAAATGCTTTTGCTCATTTTAAAATGGAACAAGCGGGCAGTTGTGCCATGTCATACAAAATCCAAGTAGATTATAGCTCACACACATGCAATTGATTGGATCAATATTTCAGGGTTTTAATGCAAGCACCGCAAAATCAGATCAATGAAGAAACAGTTGAACAGATGACTAGATGTATATATGATCATGAGTACCAAGGGACGACAGATCCCACTAGACTAGGCATGTTTGCTTTTCAATTAATCCAGCACTCAATAGCAGTCCAGGTGCAAATCATCTACTATCAATCTATTTACTAGTCACAATATTAATTCACTGGATCGGCTGAATAAAACTGATAAGGGACAGAAGACAGAAAGGTAGCAACAGGGCAGCGGATTTGATAGTATGGGACGTGAGTACTAATGCACGACAAGGCAACACCACACTAATAATGCGTACAAGCATGATCATAGATGGACCAACCAGCTGCTGTTAGCAGAGGTCAGGGTTCAGTATTGGAGCACAGTGCATTAGAAAGGTAGAATGGTCGTACAATATAAACATATATACTGATGTTCCCCTAAAAGCCTTTCAAATACAGCAACTGGTCTTCAGTGGCTGGGTTATGCCTCATTACATAACACTATGAAAAAAGAGCATCAATTATATCAACAAAAGGACAACAATACTGACATTTTAGACAGCGATAACAGCAAAGATAAACGCAACACTTATTTTAGTTAGAGATATTTCCTTGATTATAAAATATCTGGACATGGAAATTCAAAATGGCCTCCTCAGTTAGCCCTGCCCCAGCACGACAACAACGTTTCCCCGGAAGATTTTTCTATTTGCCTATGGACACTGAAATAGCCATTTGGATTTTCTGCGTACTTTGATATATTATTCAATTTTCCGCATTGCCCATTAATGCAAATATTTATTTAACAGTGTGAATGCTCCCCTTCAGTGGTGCCTGGTAGCCAATAGATTTTGGAGTTGTCCCCCCTTTACTCAGACTTAGCTTTTCATCACACATCTGTTAGTCTCGTCTGCGTGTGTGTGTGTGTGTGTGTGTGTGTGTGTGTGTGTGTGTGTGTGTGTGTGTGTGTCTGTGTGTCTGTGTGTGTGTGTGTGTGTGTGTGTGTGTGTGTGTGTGTGTGTGTGTGTGTGTGTGTGTGTGTGTGTGTGTGTGTTGTGTGTGAGGATGTGTGGGTGAGCTGGTGTGTGGGTGTGTAGTTGTATGGAAAAATATCATGGCAACGCAGTGTCTTTTGTTGGTCCTATTCTTCATGTAATTGCTCTTTTTCCCTCCATTTTCTCTGCCAATTCCTTCCTCTATATCATTTCGGTCTCTCAATCAATCAATGCCATTCATCTCACTTTTTCCTCTATCCTTTGGGCCTTGATCATATTTTGGTTCGTCCCTCTACATAAGGCCATTTGTGTATGTCACTCTATTATTGTTGTTCTTCCCTCTATTTTATCCATCTGTTTGTTGTTACAGTTAAGACGACTGTAAGGGCCAAACATTATTTCAGTTTGGCCCTGTGATTGCTGTTCATCCCTCTATTTAATGTGTGGGTTATTTTATGTGTAGCACCCGGTCTCTCTCCTGGGCCATGTACCCACGGCTCGATCCAGCTCAATTATTCTCTAAATCATAATTGCCAAATGTAGTACTCCTTGTCTGGTTCTCCCTCCAGCGCTGTTTATCACCCACCGCTGCATGCACGGGCATGGTTCTCTCTCTCAAAACACTCCTCTCCCTGTATATGCCTTCTCTCTCTCTCTTTGTTGTCATGGTAATCTGGCGCATAATAAAGCTCTACTGCTGAGATCACATTTTTTAGTCTCTCTCCTAACCTGTCTTTGAGCAAGGATTGCGTCAACGTCAATGATCATTTCAATGGTGCAAGCTCTCTCTCTCTCCCCCTCTCCCCCTCCCCCTCTCTCTCTCTCTCTCTCTCTCTCTCTCTCTCTCTCTCTCTCTCTCTCTCTCTCTCTCTCTCTCTCTGATATTTTCAACTCCACCCACTTCACAGACAAACACACAGATACACAAACAATGTATTTAATGATGTAAGAGGCATTGGCCTCTTACACGGAGAGGCTTAAAAAAAATGCTAATAGAACATAACAGCATATCTGTATATTTCAAAAAGACAGTTGAAATCTTGTTAGGAAGCAGATATGATGGGTGTTCCTGAGTCTAAAAGCTGCTACCCTTTGTGAACCTGTATTACAACATTTTCTCCCAAAGGGTGTTTCAAAACTCATGAGGGATGTGTATCACTGACAGAATGATAGTTACACATGTGCACGTCTATGTGTGAGTGTGTGTGTGTGTGTGTGTGTGTGTGTGTGTGTGTGTGTGTGTGTGTGTGTGTGTGTGTGTGTGTGTGTGTGTGTGTGTGTGTGTGTGTGTGTGTGCGTGCGTGCGTGCGTTTGTATTCATGTGTGCATGCATGTCTGTGTGTATTTGTGTGTGTGTGTGCGTGTGCATGCATGTCTGTGTGTATTTGTGCGTGTGCGTGTGCGTGTGTGTGCGTGTGCGTGTGTGTGCGTCTGTGTTTGTGCTCATGTGTGCTTGCATGTCTTTGTGTGTGTGTTTGTGTGTTGTTTGGGGGGTCTTTGTATCCATCTACCCTTCAACCACAGTCGGGTCAGGGCCACTACATTAACCAGCCATTAGGAATCAATGGTTCATGCATAATGCATTGTGGTCACAGGTACATTAAGATGTCTCGTCATTAACATCATATTGATATGACCTAGATGGGGGAAACCCGAGCATTCGAGCTAATGGGGGAAAAAAATGAAATCCTGTTAAATGCTTTAGAATTTAGTCTTTTTCTATACACAGCTACTGATCTTCTGGTGTTGGCCCTCTTTATTTCAGACATGCAAGTAAAAATGTAAATTCTAAACAAAGCTCGTTTTGTGGACAATGACATACCTTATTCAGATGTGAGACATCAGGAAATTAAAATACTTGAACACTATTATTATTATCATTATAAGTATTTTTATAAATACAGCGAATTGAAAAAATAATGATTGTGTGTTTTTATTATGTAAAAAATTATACTTTGAAAGTATGAATTATATTAACATTCAACATGCAGTATCCGTTGAACAATTATTAGTATTGCGTCTTGTTGGAAATTATTGGTTCCAGTTCCACTATTCTGTAGATAATGTATTTAAACAATTAATTGGATTTTCAAATGAAACATACAAACAAATATGCCAGTGTTTCCTACCACATCGACTAAAGCTTTCAACCAACACTCCTATTATTGAACGCTGCCTCAGACATCAAATAGATGAACGCATCACAAATGAATAATTCACAGGGCAACATGTGTATATAAATGGGATATATATATGTATATATATATTTGTATTTAATCTGATACATCATAATATTTTAGATCAATATATATATACATACATCTATCTACATGTATATACATATATCATCTATATATATGTGTGTGTGTGCATGTGTGCCTGTGTGCGGGGGGAATGCGCATGCTCTTGTGTGTACTCCAATGTGTGTGCCATATCTCGGTTGTCTTGGCAACGTTCCAAATATTCTGAATACTTTGGTAATTAATGTTTGCAGCAGCGCTGCATTTGTTCTTCATGTTCAAATCTGCCCAATCTAGTTTGTTAGTTGCAACAGAATACGTATTCCGTGTGAACCGTCTGTCACTCACTGTGGTCGATTCCACCACCGTTAGCTGACTGATTTTGCCAACTGACCTTACCAACAGCGCTTATTCCCCCCCCCCCCACACACACACACACACACATACACACACACACTCATACACAAACACAGCAATTGGTGACCATGACCTCTCACCCAGTCGCCATCGATCAGAATCGATAATCTGTTCGACCAGCAATTAGTCAATCAGTTCCTATATTGGAAACAGGAGGAGAGGCTGAGTGCACGCAAGAGAGAGAGAGCATGAGAGAAAGAGAGAGAGAGCATGAGAGTGAGCATCAGAGAGAGAGAGAGAGAGAGAGCAGGAGTAAGATCAACAGCCATTTTGAGACAAAGGGTCACGCAGAACCAAATATCAAAAACAGATACAGTTCATTAAAACGGAAGGCCGCTTCTTCCTTCTTCCATTTGTTTGTTGATTACTCGGACCAATCAAAACATGATCACACATGAATACACTTTCACACTCGTGAATTCCAAAGAAGAATAGCATTTGAATTAGACGTTGTTTACACATGGCTTTTCCATTACCCTTGCTCACTGTTGCTGGTGAGAACTCCATAAACTCATTCTTCCAGGAGCTCTTCTGCAATCCTCCTATCACTAACCCTGCCTTCAGCCACTGGCACTAGCACCACAACAGTAGGAATCCAATGCAATGTGAAACGGCTATAATTGTTCTTTGACAAAGTACACAGTGGTGTAGTTATTTCATCTCTCTTTGTTAAAAATATATCAACATCGATTTTTATTTTCTGCGTCAAGGGTTTTGTGCGGTGGCCAGCAAGGGTTGAAAGAACTGCATATTCAAAACGCTTTGCAAATTTGACTAACACAAACGCATTAATGCTTAAAATAACAGCGGTTCCCTTGACCCTCACTTCCGTTGTGGTGTGGCTTTTACGTGTGCGTTGTGGCTTTTGCGTTTGAAAATTCCAAATTGCAGAGCGTTTTGGGTACGCAGTTCACAACAACGTCTCAGCCAATCGTGGGGTATTAAAAAAATCCTAATCATGCTCCTACTGTGAACCGTTCTCCAAAGACACAACAGAAGGCTGCACAGCTTCCCTCTGCAGCCCGGCTCCAGCAAAGCCATGCAACTCTCTCTCTTCACTTCAAAAGTAAATACAAGAAAATTGACCATGGTTATCATTTCTCGGAGAGAAAGAGTCAACTATTTTTTCCCCCCTCTCTGATGTGGTTTTAAAGTCAGCCCTGGAGAGGCTTGTGGAGAGGAAAGTACAAAAGTGTTTTTGAATGTGTGTATAATTTATCTGGCCGGATGGCCCAGCTGACGGCACAACAGTGGAAGGCGGAGCGTGGAGCCAAGCATGGCCTTGAGGGAGGATTTCACACTGAACTGTCTAACCGTACCAAAACCTGGATGGCAAACCTATGCACGTGCACGGAGAGGCATGCGAGAACACACACACACACACACACACACACACACACACACACACACACAAACCCAGAGTTTGCTTGTGTGCTGCGTGTCATTGCATTAGATTCAGACTTGTTGTCGTGAGAGGTGTAACAAAGGAAACTCGAGTGCGTTTTTGCACGGTGTGTGTATGTGTGTGTTTTGTGTGGCTGTTTGTTTGAATTTGTGCATGTGCATGCGAGTGTGCTATTCATGCGTGCGCGTGCGGGTGTTTGTGTGTGGGTTGGTGTGTCTGTGACTGTGTGTGTGTGTGTGTGGGCGCATGCGTGTGTGTGTGTGTGTGTGTGGGTGCGTGAGTGTGTGTTTGTGTGTGAGTGCGTGTGTGTGCGTGTTCATGTGTATGCATGCGTTTCTCAATATGGCTAGGTAAGACTGACAGGGACACTGACTGTCTTAATAGGCGGTACAGAGGAGAGAAAAGGTGTCAGGTAGGGGAGAAACCATGACAGAGAGCGAGGGGGGAGGACTGTGTCGGTGTGTGCATGCATGTGTCCTTGTGTGCTGTGGCGGGAGCATAGAGAAACACTTTATCCTGCCCTATTATGGCACAAAGAGAGGGTGGAGATGAAGGCATAACAGTGAGTGTGAATGAAAGAGAGCGAACAAGAGAGAGAGGAGACTTGGAGATGGAGAGAGAGAGAGGAGGGTAGCGAGACAGAGGAAGATGGAGAGAGCGGGGGGAGTGAGAGATGGAGAAATCAGAGGCAGATGGAGGAACATGACAAATACATTCTCTACAGCCAAGGCGGAAATGAAAGAGACATAGAGCGAGAGACATGTTTGTGTCTGTCAGAGAGAGAGAGAGAGAGAGAGAGAGAGAGAGAGAGAGAGAGAGAGAGAGAGAGAGAGAGAGAGAGAGAGAGACCAACACACAAACACACCCTAACACACCTAAAAATAAACACAGACATATTATTATTGGGAAGCATGTATTTTACGTTAGTGATTCAGAGCGGGGAAAACTACGGGTGGTGGACTTGCATAGTGGGTGGGGAGTGTCCTAATATGTGTCATTAAGGGACAGAGACGAGCATATTAAAGAGTGCTAGACAGCATACCAACAAACCATCAAAGCACAGAAGGAAAGTTTGCTAAGGAAACGGAATATAGAAGAAAAATAATAGAGTAGAATCAATTGAGTGACACGGAGTAGAATAGAAAGGCATTGATACTTTGCACAGTGGGAACCGTAGCCAGGATGTCATGCACTCACCAGACACAACAATTTGCAGGAACAAATTACTCAGAGGGAACACCAGACGACTCAGGCGTGAAAAGCCGTCCTTAAGGATATTGATTTGACCTATCGAGGAAATTGCAATTTTTGCCAACACAAGGCGGCCATATTGTAGGATATTTTCTCCTTTCCTCTTTTTCCTTCTTCCTTCCGTTTTCAACTCTCTCTCTCTCTCTCTCTCTCTCTCTCTCTCTCTCTCTCACCCTCTCTCCAACTGTTCTACCTCCTGCAATCCTCCTCTCACTTCATGCGTGTGTGCGCATGCTACCTCGCCCACGTGTGTCTGCATGTATGTGTTTGTGTGAACCCAGTGGAGACCTCTAACACTGCCACTCTTACCAGGGGGTGAGAGAGAGAGAGAGAGAGAGAGAGAGAGAGAGAGAGAGAGAGAGAGAGAGAGAGAGAGAGAGAGAGAGAGAGAGAGAGAGAGAGAGAGAGAGAGAGAGAGAGAGAGAGAGAGAGAGAGAGAGAGAGCTCAATGGAAGGAATGGTTTGGACACTTGGGTGGGGAGAAGATCTTTGCATGATATTGGGGGGGTTAATATTATCAACATAATTACAAAGCCTTTTTTTGCCTACAAAAGTTCTTGAAAGTCACCACAAACAAAAGTAGCAGATTCATTGAAAAATGTATCCATAACAAATATGCCAGCTGGAACAAAATACTTTTTTTTAAAAACAACTTTTGAAATCCACTTTTTAATTAAAGGCTTTTGCTCATACAA
Organism: Gadus morhua; assembly: GCF_902167405.1. Lineage (NCBI taxonomy): Eukaryota > Metazoa > Chordata > Actinopteri > Gadiformes > Gadidae > Gadus > Gadus morhua. The sequence goes on from NC_044056.1 coordinate 19,040,631, forward strand.
ATGGAATCCTATCAAATCAAATGTGCCTCACTCCTTAAACATTGACTCAGAGTTTGGGTAAGGGCTGTTGTTTGTGGACATCTCACCAGGGCATTGCGTGGTCTGCGTGTATTTGATGTATTTATTATTGTCGTATTGTTTTTGACACGCCACTGCGAGGAAAACCGGGGAAAGGTGACCCTACCCGCCCAACGCGTCACCGACGCTCCCGCACGCTCCAGCAGCTGCGACGATTACCGGCTCCTTGGGTCAAGACGCATCCTCTGAGAAAACAAGTTGAGACTGTGAGTGAGGAAGCGAGCTCTGAGTGACAGTGAATGACTCACTGACTGGAAGTGATGCATAAGTCTGCCTGTGTGTGTGTGTGTGTGTGTGTGTGTGTGTGTGTGTGTGTGTGGTGTGTGTGTGTGTGTGTGTGTGTGTGTGTGTGTGTGTGTGTGTGTGTGTGTGTGTGTGTGTGTGTGTGTGTGTGTGTGTGTGTGTGTGCGCGCTTGTGTGTCAGTGTGCAAGTGATTGTGCGCGACGCCGGCGTTCGTGTGCATGTTGTCCGCATTCGTGTGCGTGTTGCGTGCGTTCCTGTGCGTGTGTTCATGCACTCATACACTTCATCATTTCACATGGAAAAAAACCCAGCCCCTCCAATCGAGGTCAGCCCGTGCGTTCACAACACCGCCGACAATTGATGGAGATCAGGGAACGAAGCTGGGTGAGATGGGGTTGGGGGGGGGGGGGGCAGACTGTTGCTGGAATGGCGCTATCCGGTTAAACGTCTCGCTGGACGTGCAAGACTCTCTGGTTCCCTATGGCCATGCTTCTTACTACCACAGCCCACACACCCCGGCGCTGATGCTTTTACGCCCCGGCCACAAAACACATTATTCATGTCCTGCAAATGTTTCGGGAGAGAGGTCGATTATGTTTGAAAATAGATACCTAGCTAGTGAAGGGCGTGTTCTTGTACTGGGAGGAAAGAGAAATACGTGTTGCTCGACTTTAACTTTCGATTTTTTGGAAAGAAGGTTGTCTCGGGACAAAAGTACTTTTTTGTAGCATTTTGCATCAATGCAATTTTGCCATTGAATAAAGGAAGGTACACGTTACTGTAAACACAGGCATTGGAAATACAATCTAGCGTAATGGATTATACAATGACACAAGTGCCAGAAAATAAAATGAATCCTTTCCTTTCACTTTTAAGCCTTACTATGGATCCAAAAGCAATAGTATTGTGATGCGTTTCAACCAACCTGTATTTATTGTGATTTACTGTGATATGTTATAAATAACCTGTGCAGCCCAAGGCAATTTCGCACATTTGTGGAAACTAAACAAGATTATTATTATTATTATTAACAATAATAATTGGCAATTCATCATGAAAGTAGTATTGTGGATAACAGAGTCGATGATCAAGAGCTTTCGATGGGGGATTGAGTCCAACGTTATACAGGCTATGAGGCCCAGAGATCCACACCACACACCTTCTGTTCTTCAATGGGGTCTTGGGCTTGGATCATTTTATTCAATAGCACTGCTTCGCTCTATTCCGTCTATCCTAGGAAGGGCTTGTTCGTTGTTTCAGTAACGGCGGAGATGGAAATGCCTAAATAATAGTGTAAACACACTCATCCTGCTCACTAAATAGCCAGTCTTCTTTGGCTCGTCTAGGCAATCGCAGACTAGAGAATTTACGGGCCGAATTCTACCCAAATGACTGCTCCTTGTTATTAAAAGATATATTCAAATACACAGCATCTTTGGACAAATCCCCTTTTAAATTAAAAAACAATTTGTATCGTCTCATGTGGGTTGACGTGTTTGTTTGGCATTGACCGAAAAAAATTGCCTATGAAGAGTCATTTTTACATAAAGAGCTTTGTGCTGAACACACACACACACACACACACACACACACACACACACACACACACACACACACACACACACACACACACACACACACACACACACACACACACACGCGCGCGCGCATGTCCTCATGCACTCATTCCCCTCGCATACATAGACCACAAAGTGGTTAGTTGGTTTCTAATAGAGGGTTGCATCCTCTGAAAGAGACCGTTTATGTTTGTTTTACGGTCCCCTGGGCCTTCTGCGGCCGTGTATGATGCGCTGCTTGGAACCCTAACACAGCGTCTGTCGTTGGCCTTGTTAAGGAACCTAATGCACGCTGAGAAACAACCCGGTGCCTGGCTGGGGAAAACTGGCTTTACCCATCAGTATATAGCAGCATGGACTCCATTTGGTCTAACTATAGTTACATTAATGAAGGCTGTCGCAAGCCTACATGCAAATGAGTCAATAAGAAAACTCAGAAATAGAAAAACACTTTTGAGGCAGTCCTTAATACAGTCCTTGCATAATGCATTATAATATATAATAGCATATAATAGGTTACAATATAAGGCCCGTAGCAGTGAGATGTTATCAGCCATTAATGGTATGGAGTGTTCCACAGAAATAGCCCTGAGACCAACAATAAGCTTAGAGAAAAACTATTGCAAAGAAAACCACGCATTAGGCCGTTTTCCAAGCAGGCAGTATTTCCCTCGGCCACCAACCAAGCAAGCTGAGCCAAACTGGAGCCTCAATTCTATACGATCTGGCCTACAACATCCATCCTCATTGTAAGGTGCCTACATTTAGTCATATTTAAACCTAATCACAGTATTGCCATCGATAATAAAATGTGTACATCATCATCACATTTTTATTTGCATATTTCCATTCACTAATTTACAAAACAAATATTCAGGGCACAAATGCAACATTTGTATGCATGCTGTATTCCCCCTCTTCATTCAGCTCCACTTGGAATAAAGAATGATTGGGAACATAATAAACATAATAAACAAGCATGAAAAAGCATAAAATGAAAGCACCTATGAACTAGATAAATGCAAATTCATGTGTATGTATATAACCTATTCAGCTCAATATATAAGTGGGCCATGAATCTTTCTCACAGTAATACTATTTTTTTTTTTTTACTATATGATATCAAACAATTATTTCAACATAAGCAAAACAGACAAATTGACTCAAAGGACTAATTAATCCTATCCCCAGACGAACCCGTCATGAAGACTATTCTTCTGATGCTGTGGTGTATGCTGCTCTGCTGTTCCATCCAACGTGGCATGTTAGCATGCTAAGACCCAGTACTAGCAAAGAGCTGGCCATACTGGTTGGGGATACTACAGTGAGGGGGATGCGAGCCCAGTAGATTAGAAAAATACTCCCCAGGGACTCCCGCATTGAGAATGTTTGAAGGCCTTAAGAGAGAAAGAGAGAAATTAAAGAGGTTGAAAAAGTGTTGACGTATCTCAGGGATAGAAAATGATGATAGATTTGGTAAAACGTGGTGTCGGTGCTCGAAGTGAGGACGTTAATATTCTGAAGTTGTGAAGTTGGCAGAGATGGGATTTCAGCTCATTTTAAGCATGTGTGAGCTGAGTGGCACAGGAACCAAACAATGGGATCAAAAAACGAAATAAGAAAAGACGGAGAGAGGGAGGGCTGGGGGAGGATGGAGATGGAGGCAGATAGAAGATAAAGAGATATTCGACGTTGGCTGGAGAACAAAATCAGCACTGAAGAAAGGCTGTGTGTGTGTGTGTGTGTGTGTGTGTGTGTGTGTGTGTGTGTGTGTGTGTGTGTGTGTGTGTGTGTGTGTGTGTGTGTGTGTGTGTGTGGTGTGTGTGTGTGTGTGTGTGCACTTGTATGAATACATTCATGCATGAGACAGATGGAAAGAAAAGGAACTGAGAGAGAGAGAGAGAGAGAGAGAGAGAGAGAGAGAGAGAGAGAGAGAGAGAGAGAGAGAGAGAGAGAGAGAGAGAGAGAGAGAGAGACGGAAAGTTGCAATGACGCAGGCAGTGGGAGAGGGAGAGCCAGACAGACAGAAGGCAGCACCTTGGAGTGAAAAAAAAAGTTGGAGTGTTTTCCAGAATGGCTTCAAAGACAATAGCTCATTGATCTGGTCTCAGTATATTGTTTTTTTTCACCAGAGACAAGAAGATACATTCAACGGTCGTCTGTACTGGATCTAAGGAAATCAAACACAATGCCCACAATGTCACCAGCAAGGACCTTCCTCCTGTCTCAATGCTTTATGTTAATGCCCTGGACACCACACTTTGTCCATATAAAACAGTTGGAAATACATGGAAAGCAGGGAAGAGTGTGTGTGTGTGTTGTGTGTGTGTGTGTGTGTGTGTGGTGTGTGTGTGTGTGTGTGTGTGTGTGTGTGTGTGTGTGTTGTGTGTGTGTGTGTGTGTGTGTGTGTAAAAAAATAAAAAAATATAAAAATACATTCTTGGAAAAACACACACTTGCACATCCAGAGATGGGCCTTTGTCTTAATTAAATGTATCGGAAATGAAAATATATGTGTCTGTTTGCAAGACAGATTTGAGCACGGGTTGATTATGGGCTAAGTAAGAAGTGATTCACTCTTAATGCCAATTGGCCTGAAGAGTTCAGTGGGCGGGACATATCACAAAAAGGGGCAAGTCTTCCCATGGTGCTGTGTTCTGAAAGGTTTTTCAAGGGTTCAGGCTGAGAACCCCCCCCCCCCCCCACTTCCTCTGTTACTTGAAAAGGAGGCCTTGAATTCGGGTCAACGGACTCTAGCTCAGATCAGCTAATTGACTTCCTCCGAGCCACGCCCTTTTTTCTACAAGATTCCTTTTTCGTCATTGCACAAGTGCTACAAGTACTGTTCAACTAAATGTGATCTCTGCAGGATCTCTCAGGACCTTCTGGCTGAGAGGGAGCTGTACTCATCACTGCGCCATTCCTTGGTGGAGATCTGCTCTCTACCAGGCATATTTTTTTTGTGCATATATATTTATATATATAAGTATGTAATGCTTAATTTTTTTTATTTTCAAATTGGGTCTGCAGTAACACACACCCTCTCTTCAAGCATCCACAGACTAACCCATGAAAACTCACAGATATTTGCCTTATATTTCCTTCCCTCTGATATCTCCAATATGTGAGTGTTTTCCCCCTGCTGTGCGCCTGGGCTGTGTTTCGACATTCCCTCTGGTGCCCGATGATAAATAGGATTTCTGCACTTTTGACCTAAACGGGGCTAAGTGGATTCCTGCAGCTGCTGTTGTTTGCTTATTATGCTTCCTGAACTTCTGTTCCACATAGTTTAGCTTTTTATGCTTGCGTACTTTCTGCTAACTGCTGATTCAACTGCTCATAAAAATGTCGCCATAAAAATCCCTAACCCCTTACTACTAGACTATCATAACTTAATCAAGTATACTGCTTTTGTCACTTTAACTACTAATGAGACTATAATATATAATTAGTGTAGTGTATCATATACTCTATTTCAGACTACTCATTTGCAAATTACTACTATTATATTCATTCCCATTATCAGTCATTCCCGCCATATATTTTTCATCCATTTAGTGATATTTATCTATTCAAACTATATCAGTACCACTACCACAAGCACTACTACTATTTACTTTAGAACCATTTAATTTACAGCAATCGTGGACAACCATCTAACCCACTCTCTGATTCCTATTTCTAACCAATATCTTGTTCTTGTTGTGTTTAATTTTTTAAGCCCTTTATGTTTGTTGTTCTGCACGAAAGTGCTTGAAAAATAAAGTTGAATTTGATTGAACTTGATCAATTCAAACACAACAAATGTTTTTCACACCAAAGTACTACTACTGCTTCCGGGGCTATTCCTGTCCCCACGCTTTGCCTGTAAGCTGCGCCGCGCTCACGAACCAGCTTCCTGCTGTCTATTCCTGGATACACCTGCAACTAAGAGCCATGGTTCAAAAGGGTTGGACATCTGCCATCTTCCAAACTGAGGAAAGCAAACTGCACGCCCCCCCTGCCTACGTAACCCTCTCCACACGCACCCGTGCACGCACACACGCTCACTCGTCAACACACATGCACACCGACGGAGCTCTGTAAGCAGATAGGCTACAATGTGCAATCAAGCGAGAGAGAGACAAGCTCTCTCTCTCTCTCTCTCTCTCTCTCTCTCTCTCTCTCCTCTCTACTCTCTCTCTCTCTCTCTCTCTCTCTCTCTCTCTCTCTCTCTCTCTCCTCTCTCTCTCTCTCTCTCTCTCTCTCTACTCTCTCCTCTCTCTCTCTCTTACACCACTAAATAGAGGTGCAGCTAAGCACACACACATGGCACAGCGTGGTGAGTGTTGCCTGAGTGCCAGAACGCCCCACGCCTGTAGAGTTCTCTCTATACATGTGTTTCCTTTGCTCTTATGACGGGGCGACCCTGCTGCTAACTTACTCTCCCGTCACCATCTGGCGGCAGAAAAGCGGGCCAGCTTAAAGTTTTCCTCCTCTCATCTCTTCTCGGAACCATTCAGAAGTCAGAGTCCGCCTTCCTGAAATGTGTTGCTGGCCATTTGTGTGTTTAGAGTGAAGGTGCACAAGTGTGTGTTTGTGTGGTGTAAGAGTGCAGGTGCACGTAGTGTGTGTGTGTGTGTGTGTGTGTGTGTGTGTGTGTGTGTGTGTGTGTGTGTGTGTGTGTGTGTGTGTGTGTGTGTGTGTGTGTGTGGATTGCACCAAAGTCTGTTCTGATACGGGGTGAAGGTACCTCTGTTGTGCTCAACAGGGCTCTAATAAACATGCTCGTCAACATGCCACATTCAGGTACAAAATGCGACAGGGATCTTAAAATAGGAAACGATCAAAATGTATAAAATCTTTTATTCAATAAAATATTCAATTCAATACTTCAAATAGGAAGAATTTGTAGACAAACATTAAAACAAGAATGACATGGCAATTACGAAAACAATGTGACTGAATTGGTTTGTTGAGTATATGTACTGCAGAACTATATTGTGGTGCTTATTTATTGACAGTATGTATTGTAAACACAGCCTAAAGCACTGAAGACACAAGCCAACAAAGTGAAGGAGTCAATCTGCATAATTATCCCTGACATAGAACTGACAATAGAACCGACACTCAAAATTTTACTGTATAATTGCTCAGCTATATGGAACTTCCCGGTACAAAAAGAAAAAGACCAAGCATCAAGTACTTAATCCAGCTGAAAATATGTAATATATTTAGCCATCACATATTCACTTTGTGTATGAATAAAGTCTGATTGCTGATACATTTTTTAAACATTCTATATTGGTTAAAAAGGCTGCTATTTTTACCAATGCCGTTTTTCAAAGCCTAGAACGGCTCCAGTCAGCATTCAATGGTAAAATGACAGCAGATACAAAACACTGGAGACAGCAATTATGCTAAAAGGACTACAACATCTTAAATCAAAATCTCTAAGACATAGAAAAGCTCCCACAATGCCAAGCCCAGGCTGCTCTGTAAGCAGAGACACAACGAAGGAGAGATCTAGTCTCCTCCTGAAAAAAGGTTGAACAAAGGTTAATCAAAAATAAACAGCCAACAACAAATTGTCGGTCACAAACGCAATACAGCACGATAAAATTGCGTCTTGTTCTTGAAAGAGGCTGATTACACCAATTTCTCCTCTCTGTGTTTCAGGGAAATTCTCCAAAAAATTGAGTGGTGTAAGGGATTTTTTGTAAGTTAAATGACTTTCGAATTGGCAGTTAACTAGCAATTCTCAAAGGAAGAAGAGCCTTGTGACACAACATTATTTTGTTTTCTGATCAATCTGGTAAAGAATTCCTCTCTCGCAAAGATCTTCTCCCCACCAAGTCTTCTCCTCTCTCTCTCTCTCTCTCTCTCTCTCTGCTCCTCTCTCCTCTCTCTCCTCTCTCTCTCTCTCTCTCTTCTCTCTTCTCTCTCTCTCTCTCTACTCTCTCTCTCTCTCTCTCTCCTCTCTCTCTCTCTCTCCTCTCTCTTCTCTCTCTCTCTCTTCTCTCCTCTCGTCATTGGTTAGCATTTCTCATAATCCGGGCCTAAAACAACCATATTTATAGCCGGTCCGATTGGATTATTTGACTCTATCTGAAATCAGGGAAGGGCCGAAAGAGACAAAGTAGTCCATTAAGAGCGTAATGGTCTTATGCCTTTTCTGATCTGCTCTATCAGACATAACACACACACACACGCGCATATAGAGACATGAAAACACTATTACTGGCTGTATGGTGCCCCAAGGCAGTAGAAACCATCGCCCTATAGCCATTACCAGGATTTTTTATGGACCAGGCCACAAACCACAGAGCTCTCCTGGCAGTGCACTATGACACACACACACACACACACACACACACACACACACACACACACACACACACACACACACACACACACCACACCACACACACACACACACACACACACACACACACACACACACAAAACAGAACCAACAAGCACATGCACTCACACAACCATGCATTCACAGCCCAATACACTGTCCTAAGCTAGCAGACCTGCTCTAGTGGTGAACGAAAAATACTACCGGCTTTGATACATTAACTTTAGATCTTTTCGGCAGCAGGTGTTTAGAGAACCTGCTAGCCACTTTTTATCCAGAATATGCTGAGTCTTACCAGCTGCTGGTGTTCTATAGCCAGCTAAAGTGAGCAGAAGCTGTTTTAGTAAGTTAATAAATTGTACACACGTAATCTGCCCTTCCAGAGAGAAGTACCACAATGGAAGGCTTCTGTGAAAAATATCATCACTATTATCCAATACAGCCTCACTCTGAGGTACAAGTGACACACATTTGAACCGTGATTCTAACGTTGAATAAAGCAGAAGGTAGATCGTTGTTTTTGACATCATTCTGTATCATTACTTTTAATACTCCTCATTTTAGTCTTGGCCTGTGCGTCATTTCCTTGTATTTGGCACCGAATTTCACAACATTGACTCGTTCTTCTGTACTACTGTTCATCCCAACCTCCCAGTTCACGCCAGACTTATTATAGCATTACATCACAACAAAACCATTGTATTGATCAGGTTTTGAATCGACTTCGTAAGATGTACGCCTACCATGGTTCAAAGTAACATGGATGTACCCGGTTTCAGTATGCCTGGTTTTTATTGTAACGCATTTAGGCCAATTCAGACATACTTTTTAATAATTCAATGTTAAATATGAGCCTCCTCCAACACCACAGCGTCTCTTACACACAATCATCAACCCCTTCTCCTCCCTTTCACCCCCCCACCCCCATCCTTCTTCACTCCTCCCATCCCCGGTCTGCCCTCTAGCTCTTTCCGGCATGCATGTGGTGGAGGAGACGTCCCAAAGTCGTGGACACGTAAGCACTTGGGGCCATTCTGTACTTCCTGTGGCACATCCTGTTCTCTTTCCACTCCGCTCTCCGACTCCCGTCCCCCTTTCGTATTTATTGTGAATTTTCTTCTCTTTGTTTATCTGTTTGTTGTGGTCTCTCTCCTTCTGTCTGCCTGAAGTCTCCCTGCCTGTCCACACATCTACAGGACGATCTATCTGTTTTTGTCATTTAGCCAACGCTTTTATCCATTGTGACTTCACAGATGAACGGTTTGGGGTAAGGCGTCTTGCCGGCAGACTGTGAAGATTTGGGGTTGCTTTGAAACCCAGAACCTTTCAGCCGGGAGTCGGGCTATCTATCTATCATATATATTTAATCAGAGCCTCCATGTTCTCTTTAAGGCTGTATTTTCCCCCTGATACGGAGGGTTCTGGAGAAGTCTTTCCGAGTCGCGCCCGCAAACAATGACAGGCCTGTGATGGGGGGGGGGTTCAGGGAGACTGCTCTGTGCTCTAGCCCTTTCATTTGTCCTGGCATCACAGGCTGTATGGTGACTTCAAAACCAAGTGGTGGAAATTGGCAGTGTTTATTACATGTTATTATTGGAAAATAGGAGTCCATATAAATGATAAAATGTCATTCTGCTGACGAGAGATGCATTGAGTCTTTATATATAGAAGATAACAAGTAACTGCAAAAAAATAATAAAAATATATATATAGTGGTAGGCATAAGTTTAGGCACCCATGCAAAAGTTGACTGAAAAGAGGAATAAAAAACCTGGTTCTTTTCGGTTAGCCTAAAAGCTGTTAGCAAAATGATTTGTCAATGCAAATCGAACCAGCTAATAGGCTAACCGAAATAAAACAATGGCAATCTCTAGGTATGGTGAAGGGTATGTGATTTTGTTGGTCTATTTTAATTCCAAAGGCTAAGGGAACTTAATCAGGATGCATAGTATGCTGGATCCATGAAATAACAGGCCTTTAAAAATAAAAATCTGCCTGCCTCAATAGGAATTGAACATAGGGGTGTCTATACACATGTACCCTGTATTTTAATGGAGAAAAATTATTTACGATTTATTATTCATTAACAAAACAAATTGGTGTCCTTAAAAGTTGGATTTTTCCTAATTTGTTTGATTAGGGCATTAAGATCGATTTAAAAAAGATGAATTTGTGTACCTCTTTTTAGTCAACTTAGCATGGGTGCCTAAACTTCTGCCTATATAAATATATATAATATGATGTATGATACCACTGATACTACTTATTGATTTAGTCATCAGTGTCTTATGCATTATTTTTTTTTCATAAAGGTACTTTGTTTGCTAACCTTCCCTTTTCTATAATATTGGACTGTGACAAGCAAAAGTAACGGATCCAACTCATGATATTTACCATCGATATATTGCAGTTTTAAGAGCATAGATCCTCTACTATGTCAGAAATTAACCCAAATGTACCAGCACAATCAGCTTCTACTCTTAGGTTGTCCATTTATTTTTATGGAATGAATTGCTTTAGCAAATCAAATTTAATTCTCTGTAAGCAGGGACAAGGTTCACACAGGATTATTTTCAATCCAATGCAATTTTAAAAACCACTGTGGGGAAATTGGGAGAGCAGAAGTAAATGCAATATTTATCAATCTTTAATAGTATACATTTTGACATTTTGTTTTTCCACGATAATATGTCTTGTGTAGTTTGATTGGGCTTCAGACTTATTATCAAGACTCAATCATCATTATCAAGAATTACATTTATGAACCACTTGTTATTGTTAATATTAAATTAAATTATAAATAAATGATTATTATTTTATCATTACTATTAACATTACTATTATTATTGTTATTATATATCCAACAGATACAATTATATATTTGCAAACATAGGCAACAGGAGACATAATGCAGGATGTTTAAAAAAAATTAACCAATTTAATAAATTAAGGGTTTTCATTTTAAAATGATCAAATAATAATGTAAAGAAAATTATGCTGTTTGATGACAATTTAAATTATATGATAATATATGACTTTATTCATGCTGTAGGAAATTGCAGGAAAGGAAATCAGAGGGGCCCAATCAGAGGCACAAGTATGGGTTAATACTTGTACCAGCTTCTTTTGCTGGGGGGGCGGGGTTACTGTAGAATGCATGGGGTAGAGTAAATGTAGAAATGAGCATTTATTGACAAAAATGGCTTGGCCAGAGTCAGCTTATCCTGGAAATGTCAAACTACCCCCAGGGAAGGCAGATTGTTCTTGTTTGCTTTGACTGTGGTATGGTCACGGTAATGCAAATTATTAAGTTGAATGAATTTAACCCCATGATAATATTGCAAAAAATTAATCACAAAATACAATATAATAAATATGTTACACAATGTAATTAAAGAGCACCGGTTTCAGTAGGAGTACCTGCTGCATGTTTCAGATAATGTGTTATTGTTGTCCTTATTTGTTCTTATTTTAAATGCTTTTAGTGTTCACACTCAACCATGGTCCAGTGCCAAACTGGGAAAATATCAGGATTTTTTCTACCAGCGACTGATTTATGCCTTGTTTTGTTGTATGTGTGGGTTGCTCTTAGAATCCTAAAATAACTGAAAGTTTGTGTGACAGAAGTTCTCCATGTTTACCCTTGACGTGACAAACTCACACCACACACATACATTCACACACACATGCACACAAATAACTATACTGGAAGTGAAAAAAAACGGAAAATAGTAAAACACCTTAAATACCATACATACTAATTGTTGCTGAAGCAGAGAACACAGCCTGTAATCAGCATAATTATCCACGTTTCTCCCAGACCCTCGGGACACAGTCCACCCCAACCATTATTCATGAGTCATTTTGCCACTATTGTCAAAACGAGCCATCTACTCATACACACGCATAGAAGCACACACCGCAACACACACACCGTCATCTAATCGGCTCGCACAACTCTGCTTTTTTCTTGGATTTCATGGGAACCACTTGATCTCTATCTTACCTGGCCCTTGATACACACAGAAGCTATGACGGAGGTGTTGAATGGACTCTGGGTTCACATTGAGTCTGTTTATTTAAACTTGATGAATGCTGAGTCTGTGTGGCTATAATCATGAACCCATTTTTTTCCCCTCCCAGTAAACACCTTTCTTTTCCCATTAGGAGTCAATTTCCTCTTAGGTGGGTGCTTTTCTTCTTGTCTGGGTCAGCAAGTATTTCATTAGGTCAGACGCGCACACACACACACTCACTCACTCGCACACCTACGTTCACACACGGAGACACGCGCACACACACACGCACACACCTACGTTCACACACATGGACGTGTGCACACACTCCCAAACGCACGGCTACGCTCACACACACGCACACACTCCCACACATTCAGCTGCGCTCGCACACAGAGACACACGCACACACTGCTACTTGCGCATCTACGTTCATACAGAGACACACGCACACGCTCCAAAAAGCATATGTATGTTCAAACACAAAGAGACACACACACATGCTCACACACACACACACACACACATCTACGTTCACAGTCACACAAAGAGAAAAACGCACACACTCATGCATGCGCTATTACAATGCGAGAGACTCTGGAATTCACAAACGTATGAACAGGCACCCTTAGACGCACGTCTTGCACGCACAAACACACACTAATCACACTCACAAAACACACAAACAGACATACACACACAAACACGCAGGCTGTGTTTCTGACTTTCAAAGTCGGCCTCACCTCAGTCTGTGCTCCGTCCGGGAATCAACCGACACAGCACTACGGTCAAGTACTATTAGCACAGGAGAACTACCCTCATATTAGTGCACCACTTGACAACATTACCAAGGTATCACGTTGCTTTATATGCATCCATTGCTGACCAAATGCTTTGAATTGGCAGCAAATGGAGTCCTCCATTCCAGAAACTACTAACTTGACCTAAGAGATGGGCCTTCATACAGTCAGACCCACAGATACCCGGACACACACAGGTCCCTCCAAAAAAGCCATTATTGTCTATGTTTTGCCCTGGAGCCGTAAAAGCATCCCTATCTTTAACCATTAACAGGGTTTGTTTGGACCAGACACCAAAGCAGAGATGGCAATCGCCCGGTATAATCCTATAACACAACACATACGCACTCACTCACGAAAAGGCACACAGGCACACACACACACATTTTCTTTCCTCCCTTCCTTTTCCTCATCCGTCCCTTGCTCCTTTCCCTTACTTTGTCATCCATCACAGCCCCCCCATCTGCCTCTTCATAATCCTACTTCACCAGAGTCTTCAGCGGCAGTCTTCCTCCAGCTAAACAAAGAGAACACTTTAGATGACAGTGTCCTTGTTACAGTGTACTTCTTATTCAGTAATAAGCAACGTAACACCATGCAACATCACAAAGTTAATATGAATAACATTATGATCAGAATGTTAACCATAGTGCACCTTGTTTTTTTTCACTTATTGGTCACCTTAATGCTTTACCCTAAACACACTTTGTAGTGACGGGCACATGGTGTTCCATAACAATGTTATATATGACATATATTTTGAATCGCTTATTACACAGTACTTCCTTTGTCATTGCATTGTAACCACCGATTAAAAATACAAAATGGCAGGACTGTTAGCCAGCCCACATAATTTAGGTTGAACTCAAAAGCAGTCACCTTTTTTGTTGGCATCCCGTGAGAAGTGCCCCAGAAATAAATAAATAACTCCAAAGAACATTGCCCCACCCGACCATATTGTGGCGAGGTTATGTCTCTGAGAGTTGTAAACACCAGCTAGGCTTCATACGTCGTGTTCCCTGTCAGCCTGCTATACAAACAACCCCCATTCATCCCCCCATTGAATATTAGCTGTTCTTCCAGAAATATTTTAGGACAATGGGACAAAACAGGGTTGTGGGCAAGGCAATGAGTATGTGTGATGTCGGTGTGCGTGTGATGCGTGCGTGCGTGCGTGCGTGATTGTGTGTGTGTGTGTCTGTGATATGTGTGTTTGCATGTGATTGTGTATGCGTGTGTGTGTGTGTGTGTGGGTGTGTGCGTGCGTGCGCATAATTGTGGGTACACGTGTGCAACACATGGAGGTAGGTGAGGGCTTTGTTTTTTGTTGCTTTTTCACAGATCAAGAGAGGTGACAAGAGGAGCAAACAAGGGCAGGGAAAGGAAATTAAATGTAATGAAAGAACACAGAGTCCTCGTGTTTGAGAGGAGAGTCGAGGAGACGACGGGGAGCTCTTAGCCTCCTAATAAATAGCAGAGCTTTAACACAAAGTTCCTGATAATAGGGAGAGACACACCAAGAGAACAATGACTGGGATCTTTAGTGAGAGAGAGAGAGAGAGAGACAGACAGACAGACAGACAGACAGACAGACAGACAGACAGACAGACAGACAGACAGACAGACAGACAGACAGACAGACAGACAGACAGACAGACAGACAGACAGAGAACTTAATGCCTATCTATCTGCATAGCATTTGCCTCGTGGTTCCAGCTGTACGAATGTCTCTGTGTGTGAGATGTCATTCTGTGCGTCCCCCCTCCCCCGCACAAAGCTCAACGGGATGGCTCCCGGGAGGCCAATCCAAGTATTGATATGCATAGTGTATTAGTGGGGCTCTTAAATGACATGAGCGTCCATTACGCAGAGAGGCGAGGGAATCACTTCCCCGTAGCACCTCCGCCCATGCTTGTTTCAACCCCACCTCTTTATAGCAGTGTGACCTCGGGGATCAATCCAAATCGATTACCCTGTCTCGAGCTTCAAATCAATTCAGGGCGATGGGTGCGTTCGGGGCCAGTCCCTCAGCCAGACGGAGTCCGAGTGTAGACATTCCGGGGCCATTTTGGATGTCGTGGCCTTAACTATCGCTTTTTTCCCAGATTCAGTCGTCTTCTTCCTCAATCGTTTACCCCGGGCTGTGACACACAGGAGAAGGGGGGACCTTCAACTCTAACCCTTTGACCACGCAGATGCGCACACATGCACATGCACATACGCACACACACACACACGCACAGACACTCATTAAGTGTTTAGCGTAAACACCAACGGTAACCCTCGCTGACCTCCTTGATGGGGATCAGACCGACAGTAAGGGCGGGAATCTAATGAGGAAGTCAAAGGTGAGGCCGGATTGGACCAGGAGAGAGTGATTAAAGAAAGGGGGGGATGGAAACGGATGGAAACGGAGAGGAGGAGAGGCGGGGGGAGGGGCACAGTTTTTTTCCCCCTGCTGTCACAACAGGCCACATTTGTTTACAATGGTTTGTGTGTGTGTGTGTACATTGCATTCTGCTAGCAGCAAGATGCTCGGCATCGCCGAGGCAGCTCCTGCTGGAAGGGTTGAACCACAGAGAGCATGAGGAGGGGGAGTAGACGGGGGGAGGGGTGGGAGGAAGCTGGGGGAGGCAGGCGGGGGTGGAGAATGGGTCATTGTGCGGCATACGTGCCTGTGTGTGTGTGTGTGTGTGTGGTTTGTGTGTGTGTGTGTGTGTGTTGTGTGTGTTGTGTGGTGTGTGTGTGTGTGGGGGTGCACGCGTGTCCTGTGTGGGTGCGTGCGTGCGTGCGTGCGTGCGTGCATGCGTGTTTGCCTTGGTGGTACTGAGCAAATCAATCGTTGGCATTCAATTTCCATTTTGAAATGAGTTGGATATGAGGGTGATTAAAAGAGGCCCGGAAAAAAGGAGCTAAATCCACCCTGGTTGAGTCCACCCATACAAAAACACGCTGCATTATTCCAGGGACTGCTAATCGACTTTTAGTATTTGTATATTTATTTATGAAATCAATAAATGTAATCATTCATTGCTGCAATATCTACGTGTGTCTGTGTGTCTGTGTGTGTGTGTGTGTGTCGTGTGTGTGTGTGTGTGTGTGTGTGTGTGTGTGTGTGTGTGTGTGTGTGTGTGTGTGTGTGTGTGGTCTGTGTGTCTGTGTGTGTGTGTGTGTGTGGCACAATACCAGTAGGTTAATAACACCGCCTTACTTTCATGATCGATTATAACGTGACACTTTCATTTAGCATCAAGCTAAATATCACCTGGGCTCTGGTCTATAATTGATAAATTGACAAAAAGGTTAAAACAATCGCAATGAATCTAACATTTGTGGATCAGGTGTGGCGGCCGGAAAAGGGCGCAGTGTCAAACCGTCCGCCCGGTTTCCTAATTAATATTTCAGTGGTCGTTTTTCTCGGCTTTTAAATTTCTCCCAACGTGTTGGCGTCAGCAGAATTAACAAAACAAAAGAACTCCAGTGGAAGTTTCCTACCACTAATGCCGACATCAATGCCGACGTTTAGTCAATTCCAACAGTAATTCAAAGCTACTCTCCTAATTCCTCATCTATAATATTGTTGTTCAGCGAGTTTCAACAGCTGTTGGGGGGGGGTGTGTGTGAGGGTATGTCAACAACAGCAGAGAGCATTTTGGGGGGCTAATTTTAACATTAATGGATAGAGATTGGGCTCTAATTTGATCCAAAGTGCAGAGGGAGGCGTAACTTAAGCCCGGTGTAAGTGATAATATGTGGTGTCTTATCTCTTTAAAAAATTCAATAGAATTGCATCAGAACGTGCATTGCATTAACTGCGGAAACAAAACAACAAACAGCGCCATTAGGTTGGGTATAGGTTCACAGACACTCACACACAGCCACATAAACACACACACACGCGCACACACACAGAGCACAAACAGAATTAAACCAACCATTACAACTTATCTCGCAAATGAATAACAACAGTAGCTACAGCGGCAAATGTTAATGGAGTAGCCCCCCCATCCCCCCCCCCATCCCCCGCTTGCCTGTTTTAAAACCCACTGTTCAGTTCCAACTGTTCACTAATGTTCCACCCTACCCCACCCCCAATTTACTAATGCTCTTTGGCCACAAAACCCCTGAGTCAGTAAACGCCTGACACACCAAACATCCACCCACACACACACACACACACACACACACGCACACACACACGCACACACACGCACACACACCACACACACACACACACACACACACACACCACACACACACACAAACGCACTCACAGCACCACATGCCGCTGTGGCACATTAAGTGGCATTAAAGGCTCTTTGTGGCCGTCCAGCTCTGGGTTCTAAGGGGCCACAGTAGCGCTGCTTGGACAGTCTGTGAGGCTCTCCGCCTCGCCGCGGCTTCTGCATCCTCACCGCCGCTAATGCACTGGGCCCGCTATGCCGACATGCTGGGAAGCCACACACACACACACACACACACACACACACACACACACACACACACACACACACACACACACACACACACACACACACACACACACACCACACACACAAGCTCTCCTCACGGAGAGTGACACTGTCCCTTCATCTGCATGTCCCTCCTTCTTTGCCACTCGCTTTCTATCTGTCTTTCTCTCTCTATGTCATTCTGTCTCTCGGCTTTCCTGTCGCTGTCTCTCTGTTTTCCTGTCTCTGACTCTCTATTTCTCGCTCCTCCTCTCTATCAGTCTCTCTCTCTCTGTCTATCTCTCCGTCTCTCTCTCTCTCTCGCCCCTTCATTCTGAATAAAGGAGCAGCATCAACACCTCTGCATCAGCCCCTGGGCTAACACTGTAGGTTAAAGCCTGCTGCACGCTGGCCCAACAGTTGGCCATCTGAAACGTTTGGGGAGACTCGGACGAGTTCTGGAACAAATCTGTTCCGTGTGTTCAGCTGTGTTGGAAGCTTTTGGAACAGCGTCGATGGCGTCTGGTCCAATTCAACACGCAAAGTCTGAGAGCGTTGGCGGTCTGAGAATTTGAGCCATCAGATACACAACCAGCGAATCAGCACGGTGTGTGTGGGGGGGGGGGGGGGGGGGGGCAGACAAGCTCCACAAAACTAGCGCCACCCAATGTTAAGGAGACTTATTGCATCTCGCGCAAGCGCAGAACGTACACGCTACTGTGTAGTTGGCACGGCAGTCGTTTTCGAGTGTGTTTCAGTGCAACTTTCTGGGTCAGACGAGAGGCAACGGAGTGATTGGATAAAAACAGGTGGCCGTTGGTTTGAGTCTGGGCAATGTGTTGGCCCATTTAAAGCCAACAATCGCAGTGCAAAGACCACGGGAGCCTGGCTCATACTGCAGTGTTGTTTCTGAGCGGTCAGTGACTCTTCGGGCCACATGTAGTCATGGCTGGCGCTAGAAAAACACTGCTCCCATTTGCATCAGCTAAGAAGGGAAAATAACCGACCCCACTCGAAATGAACACTTTTCTCGGTATGCTCTCCCCTGTGCAGGCACACACGCACGTACGCACACACACACACACACACACACACACACACACGCATAAAAATGCAAAACAGGTGTGCTTCAAATAGCATTCTTTGACACAGTATTTAGCATGAGTCACGCCCCCCTCACCATCCTCACACACGCCCACGTGCACACGATTGGACCAGCGCACCACACCAACATATGCTTGTCACAGCCAAAGGCCAAAGGGACCGCTAATGCTTGCATAGTCATCAACCCATAGAACAATCCCATTCAGGGGGAAGTAACAGACGACTGTGGTGGAGGTTTCATAAATGACTCCTATAGGAGAACTGGGGAATGTGAAATGTGCATGTTAACAATGGGTATCGCTCAGGAAGTGTATGCACACGGGCAGGAGAATGGTGTTATGTCCACCGGGGCTGGTATACCGTGGACGGCAAACTCTGTCTCTGCAGTGACATTAAACGAGTCCGTTGCCTAGCAACTAATCGCTGTGTCAACGTCCGAGGGGTGAGCCAGGGCATAATTTGATTAGAAAGACTGGGACCTCGGAAGTCACATTGCGAGCCCCAATATGGGGCTCTTGTGTGTAGCATTGAGTGTGGGTGTTCAATGTGGATGGAGATTTACAAACACAAACACACACACACACGGACACAGTGGTAGATACATATTGTACACAAATACAGATACATACATATTGATGCGGTTGATTATAATTATCTATAATCAACCGTTTCTCAGTTTGTGATTGACAATTGATTATAAAAGCGTGTACAGTGTTCATGCATTATTCAGACTCAACTAATTGAGCTGAGTCAAAGCAACCAAGCAAGTGAGAATGAGCTGTCAACGTTGTCAAGGGTTACAAATGCTTTCCAAATGTGACATCTTTGAAGCAAGCGGTAGCTTTAGTATTGGAAAAAAAGTATTAATAAAACATGAATTCGAAACAGTTTGCCACCCCCTGGTGTGTGGAAGGTCGTATCCGCGTGCCCCTGTGCTTTGGTTACAGAGTCACACCTCCTTATGTACATGCCGTAGACTCTATGGTATGTAAATAGGGAGGTCTGCAGAGAGTCACTCCTCCTAAATGGCATACCAGAGAGAGCTACGCCTCCTTATTGACAGGACAATATCCTTTATTAGATTTTTCCTTCTAGTAATATAATCAAATGTTCTATTTAGAATTACATTAACATTTGTGTTGTCCGTTTTTACTTTGCTTGGGGTTTATCCATATTAACTTTTTGTATTTGATCATTCACTTTTCTATGTTTGATATCATATCAATTTAGCTGTGAAATTATTTAATTTTTTCTGTTTTCATTTCATTTTTGCTATGGCTAGTCTGAACAGTTACCATATTTATATGGTATACCTTATATGAGGATTTTGATAAATTAGTAAAAAAAAATAAACTAAAATGATTGTAATGTGTAATTTAGGATAAAAATATATCCCTGATTTAAATTGAGAAATTGTGTTATTCTCAATCGTATTTGGTTCCGAGAAATGTTACCGCGAGTGCACTTTTTTGTTATGCGTTTGGATTGCGAACATCATCACATAATCCTTTTTTTCATTTTAAATAATTTATTTAATTACTTATTTATGAAATAATGTATTCATTATTCATTCATTGAATGAAATGGATTTATGCATTTCTTCAGGGTTGGGTTACAGTTTGTGGAAATTGTTGGTAACGGCCCGAACGCGTCTATAACCAACAAGCCCGGGGAGTAATGGTGAGGAATCAATAACGGGGGGGTGGCAGGTTGAATAAGCAGTCAGAGACGCATAGCATGTAGGGGGGAGAGAAAACACAGGGAAGAAACAAGCAGAAGACAGAGGAGAGAGTGAGAGAGAGGGGGAGGGGGGGAGTCAATGGAGGACACTGAGGAACAGAAGATGTGAGGAGGGAAAGAGGCACAGACCAAATCAAAGGGAATGGAAGCTCTGGCGAGGAGAGGGGGAGACTGAAGGGCACGGAGGGGGGGGAGGCACGGGGGAGAGCAGGAATAAGGAAGAAAGAGATTGGGCAGGTGAAATTGAGAGGGAGGAGGTGAAAGAGAGAGGGGGTAGGCCAAAAGAGGGATTTATTGTACTGTAAAAGGCCACACACTGTGCACACATGCGTGTTCCTCAGGGTGTTTGGAAACTCTGTTTGTATGTGTGTGTTTGTGCGTATGCGTGTGCGCGTGTGTATCTGTTTGTTTGTGTGTTGTTGTGTGTGATAGTCCACAGTAACTGCCTTCCTGGGAATTACTTCCGTCTCACAAATCAGTCTAAAATGAATAACCGTTGATTACAGATTATGAAAATCAGCTCCAAAAATCTTGTCATATGTCATCAACTGGTGCAAAATGTCCCATCTTACGGGAGCTCACCAGTTCAATTTCCCTGGTTCAATAGGATGATTGGATTCGCCAATTTCCTAATAAACGCAACAAACGGGACAATCAACCTCCATTATGATTTGCTGGTGCGTTCATAAAGTGTTTGTGCATGGACTAGGAGGGATGACACTCAAAGTAAAACATAGCTTTCTCCTTGGCCCCCTTGAGTGAAGATGCCCTGGTTGGTGGCACCCAGCCAGTTTGACCTTGGACGTCCCTGGGTCCATTGCCATATTAAGGCCATTACCGGGACAGCTCCCGTGCTCCACACACACACACACACACACACACACACACACACACACACACACACACACACACACACACACACACACACACACACACCACACACACACACACACACACACACACACACGTGTGAAACAGCCCATTCACCTCTCTGTTGGAATCCAAGCAGATGAATTGACACCAAACTGCAAAAAATAATGCATAGCAATTTCTTTGAGAAAAATATCTTCAGCTGCATAGAGGAAACATTCATTCGTTGGCGATTGGAAATTCCTGGGCAGCTTATATTAAGCAGCAGAGATTAAATTGGGTGGAAACACAACATGGTAGTATGCCAGTCAACTGGGTGAGGTGCAGATATTTTGCAGACACTTGAACTTTCCTTGAATCTTAAACAGTGTCCCTTCCCGTAAGGTCAACGTGCGAGTGCACAGCAGAGTAATTAGATTGTACTTGTTAATAAGTAAAAGGTTCAGTCTAAGCAGATGGGATTTTTATTCACACTTTTACACAACATTTAATTAACGTTGATATAACACTCTTACAAAGTCAGGCTTTATCTTTCATGCACTAGCCTGCAGTGATTGCTTTCGGCCTGCTTAGCAAATGTTTTTTTTATTTCAATCCAACCCCTCATTCAACCTCCATAATGTTTGCAGATTTGGCATACAATACATAACAATTGCAAACAAGCCACAGTGACAAGATGACAATGGACTAGGAGCATTAGGAATAAGAGGATTGTTTGGCTTTTCCTATTTACCAATGATTTACATTACTGTCTAGCCAGAGCGGCCTGATTAGGTCCATTCTGTAAGACATGGTTATTAACACGTTTGCTGGGGAATCTAATCATAATCAAATAGCTGAATAATGTAATGTTGGATGCAGCCAAGTCACATGATATACACATAATAGTTTCAGTTATCAAAACCCCATTGAGAAGTTTGGATATATATGAGAGAGAGAGAGAGAAAGAGAGAGAGATCTATTTTTGTTGAGGAAAGAATAGAGGTTGATAAACAAGCAAATGTATAGGGTTTTACAGTTTCTAAACTTTTTCACTTCTTAATCTTTTACGAAAAGAAAACTTCCAATATCAGCATGAAATAAGATAAAAGTGTTGCAGATATATTATCATAATCGTGTGTGAATACCAGCCTCAAATTATAACACCATAACAAATAGTTATGAAGGAAACACAAAACTGGAATCACATGCCTTCACAGAAAGCTCCCAAAATGTTGTTAATGTTGTCCTAGCAGATATATTATTATTATATTATTATTATTATGATTATTATGTAATTACAATGTTATATTATTATCAGAAATCTGTTCTTCAACTCTAAACTCCTTCCGCAACTCCATCATCAACGTTCTTAAATACCAACATTTATGGACACTATGCAGGCTTAGAACCATTTTCTGCGGCCATTTTTCCATCATTAATAATTAGGGATGTCCCGATACCAATTTTTCACTTCCGATATGGATACCGATACCGCAGCTTTGGCTAGCTGCCAATACCGATATCAGTCCGATACTTTATTTTACTCTTGAACAAACAATAATAATAAAAAATATATATGGAAGCACTGTGTTCATTATTGCCAATAAGCCAAAAAACATTAAAACATCTCACTAAAGAAAAGTTGAAAGGAAAAGATTTGAACAGAGTAAGCAAACAATGTAAACATGCACACATTAAAAAACACATTGGAAACAGAAGAGTTAAACAAATAGTCCGTACACACACACACACACACACACACACACACAACACACACACACACACACACACACACACACACACACACACACACACACACATGCCCCCCCCCCCCCCCCCCCCCCCACCCACACACACACACACACACACACACACACACATTCAGGTCGACTTAGTCAACACAGAGTTCTGCTTATTCACCTAAAAACGATTGGTCGGCCATTCAGTTTGAATTGACCAGGCTTCCCCAGATAAGCAACATTCACTCGTCAACAGCGAGATGGGAAAGGAAAACTCCAGCCGTATTGGTGCAGGAGGCCCCAAAGTCAGGACTCAATCGTATTTGCACACAATGACTTGAATTGAAAAGTAGTGCTATTTGAAGGGCAAAGTGAGGGTATGTGTTGTGATTTTTTCCGGGAAGCTGCTTCATGCCAGATTGCTCTGTAAGATCTCTCCTTGTCATGCAGGCTAGGGGCCTTGAATAATTTCCCCTCAATCTGACACCAGCTGGTTGTATCCATACACAAACAGCTTGTGTTTTTGATCTGAAGACACTCCTTCGCATCCGTTGTGTACCAATGTAAAGATTGCAGCACTTGTTACCTGTTTCTTCATTCTAATCAGCTTGTATTGTTTTGAAACCACGCACACTAAATGCAAGCTCAATATTGCTTGTTATCATATGTCAGTTTTAAAGGTGGGGTAGTCTATTTAATTTTGAAGCATTGGTTGTCATATTTGTTGAAATTCTCTTTACATCCTGACAAATCGATAAATGAAATGCCTGACAAAAAAGCAGTAAAACATCTGGGGCCCTATTTAAATGGTCTGAAACGCAAGTGAAGAGCGCCAAGCGCAAGTAGCTTTGTGGGCGGTTCTATGGCGATCTATGCGAAAATTACTCTTGCGCCCGGCGCAAATCTAAAAAGGGTTGGACTGAAGTAACCTAATTACCCGCAGGTAGGTGTGGTTTTGGCGTAACGTGCAATAAACCAATGAGAGTGCCAGCATGGACTGTATTATGCGTTACGTGTTTAGTTTGTGTGTGTTTAAAAACAGATCGGACGCACACACGCGCACCCGCATTCATTCATTCTTTTTAAACACTCACTCGCGATAAAACAATGTCATCTCACGATCAAATACTCATCAATCCTAAAAGTTATGGGCATGTACACGATGTCTGTGTCATGAAAATATGTGTTTGCTGTACGGTGTTTGCAGATGCATTGATTTAAAAGAACAACTTGTTCTTTCCCAAATAATTTACCAAGAATGTGTGGCTAGGTAGATGAGAGAAGCAAAGTGTATTGCACAAGCAACATTATGCATGCGCCCTTAAAATAGCATCTGAACAACGCGCCGCTGACTTCAAACCAGGTATTTCCATGGTTTGTGGCGCAGTGGTTTCTGAAACTGCAAAATAGAACGAGGGAAAGTTTTGCGCCAGAACACGCCTCCTCCTTTCGCCCAAACAGCCCCTTGGGGCGCAAGATCATATCCTAATTTACCGACGCGTGGCGCAGGAGGGAAAGAACGCTCTGCGCCAATCGCAAACTAGCAACGACACATGCGCCAGTGAGAAAGTCAATTGCGCCGGATGCAAGATAGGGCCCCTGGTGGCTGTCATAGGCCTGGCGTCAGACTTCTAATCAGTTAAGTCCGGCCGGATGAAATGAATGGATGGCTTACAAGTCTCTCACCCTACTGACCGATGCACTCATTACACAGGACCCGGGGACTTTCACAAGGCTATTGCTAATGCTAGCGGGCTAGAAATGTGTTTAGCGGGAGTGACTTTGTATGGATTCCTAAAAATAAATCTAGCTTAAACTTGGTTCCAAAAATGTCCCTACCCTTTCACCATTAAAGTTGAAATGGCTAAATTACATTCTATTCTACACCTTGGACCTTTCCTTATACACTCCTAACTGAACCTGTAACAATCACACAGAAATAGCAACATACAGAGCTGTTGTAAACTGCATGGAATGTTGTAATAACTCCTTATTAGTGAATTTGCGCACGAGGAGTTTATGTTTCACCGCGCGGTCCATGCTCCACTCAGGAGTGTGAAGGCGCCGCCGACACTGATACATTTGGGCCATTACTTCAAGATGTTTGTCAAAGTTTCTCCTCGTCTGGTTCTATGAAACAGATGTACCCCCTTCCACCCCCAGCTCCTCACGAGGGTCCCTGGGAGGCAGCCTCCTCTCATGTTTTCAGATGGATCCGATGTCACCATCTGGACTGACAAACAATTTGGGCCATCTGCTACTAAAGGTTTGGGAGGGGGGGGGGGGGTGGAAGGAGATGAAGAAAGTCAGAAAAAGAAAACAGATCCGCTCCTTATCCAGGTATACTGAGCGCTCGCTCTCGGTCTGCCTTCTGACTTCTTTGGTTGGGGAGGGTGCGGGGAGGGCTGAGGATGGGGTTGTACTCCCGCTCACGTGCCTATGGGTGGACCTGTATCCAAAAGGAACCTGACCTCACCATGGATGATTGTCTCCCATCATCCCACATAGAACATTAGACACGCCAAGGAACAGCTCTCAAGCATGACAAATCCAAAATGTCTGCAGTCTACCACGGGCAAGATGCCTAACCACTATGCCAATGACATGAATGACAAATATGAATGACTTATCACTCAATCCTCCGTGAATGGCTTTGTATGAAAGTGTCACAAAATATGAAAGAGAAAGAGAGCAAGAGGGAGAACGAGAAAGAGAGGCGAGAGGGAAAGTAAGGGATAAAAACGGATAGAGAGAAAGATGCAATGCCCCATTAGCCAACAAAGCACTTATGATGGTAAAATAATCCTTGAGCAGATAGCTATCTGCTCGTCAGATATGAGGTTCAACAGCAGCTGGGGAGTGAAGGGCTCTGTGGTGGAGGTGGGCGGGGGGCTTTAGCCAAGGCAGATAACGGGTGAAGTGGAGAGACCTCAAGACAGACCTCTGCCCTCGACATCTGTCAGCGGAACTGCTACTGTCTGTGCCAGAGAGAGAAGGGGGGAGGGAGAGCGAGAGAGAGAGCAAAAGAGGGAGAGAGAGCGAGAGTGCGAGAGATTGAGATGAGCGAGATGAGAGCGAGAGCAAGAGAGAGTGACAAGGGTCTTTAATCCAGATTCCACTTGGGAACCTCCGGTCCTTGACCTTCCCCTCATCTGTCCAAGGCTGGTGGGACAGCAGGGGCTGGTGGCAGGGATGCTGGGGTCGCGTTTTCAACAAGTGCGTCGCCAGCCCGCCGTTCTGCTGACAGCCGTCGAACATCATGAGGCGAGAGGCCCGATGAAGTCAGTGTCGGTAAACATATTTTTTCATTCACTTATCATAAATCTATGGCTGAGGGAGGGCAGGAGAAGCTCCCTGGTTCCCGGTGCAAGCCGATCACCACACCGTTGGCTCAGTCACCGGAGTCTCGGGTTTGATTCCCATGGATTCATTGAGGAGATTGTGAGGATGGCTGCCAAAGATTTTAATGTAGTCGTGTGTTTGTGTATTCATGCGTTTCTTTTTCAATGTGTGTGTATGTTTTTGACGCACATCCATTTATTTGGTATTGAAATGAATTCCTATAAAAAATAAGGAATTGATAGGTTATCCACCATGTAATCTTCCACTCCATGCATATCTGCCAATTCTCTTTACATCCAATCCGTGCTGTGCTCATTGAGAGTTCGGTGCTGCTGGAAGGGTGCAGTTTGTTACCGCCACAGTATAAATGGTTAAACTAACTGTGAAATTAATATTAAAGTTAGACAGTATTCGTGGTGTTCCGTTTCAGAATGACGACCTGTGTCTGCTCGATCAGGGGAGGCTCCTATCGATTCAATTCTAGTCCCAGTTGTAAGCCAGGGAGCCCCACTTAGTTATCTAGAAACTGCCATTTTATACTGTGGGTCGCAACCCCATGACTGCATGTTATCTGACCGTCAAGAAATTAAACCTGAGCATACGAGCGCACGTGTGTGTGTGTCTGCATGTGTGTGTGTGTTTCTGCATGTTTGTTCTGCATGTGTGTGCGTGTGTGTTCTGCATGTGTGTTCTGCATGTGCGTGCGTGCGTGCGTGCGTGCGTGTGTGTGTGTTAATGTGCTCTTGTGGCCCTGTGTCTCCAGATGTGCTCTCTGAACCCAAAAATGTATCAAGACCAAAAAGAACGAACACACACCCCCAAACACACACCGGCAAAGAAGCGCACACACCCATCCAGGCCATGGTGCTTCATCAGCAGATGTATTATTTTAACTTCATTATTGATTAGGTTAAGGTCACAGTCATTAGAGACAGACACTCTCTCTCTCTACAACCCTCTACCTCTCTCTCCCCGTTCGCTTGTCCTCAGAAGCAGACTGGAGCGGGGCTGCTGGCGGCTGTCTGTACGACTCATATGTCTTTGGTATGAATATTTCAGGAACAAGTGACGAAGAAGAACCATCCCTCCTCTGCCTCCTTAACCCCCTGCACGAATGCATGTGCATGGTGCAGACGCTCATGCGACCACAGGAGAGGTGGAGGGGGGCGAGGGAGTGAACGGAGGTCGGTCTGGACAGCGCGTTGATTGCTGCGGGCGAGCTAGGATCAGACTCGAGTACACCCACTCGACTTCCCATCCGTCGGTGTGAAGCGACATAACAAGGGGCTGGGAGGATGCAACGAGAGAGAGGGACCGGCAGGAAGTCAAGGTTTTGAGCAAAAAGGGAAGCAGGAAGGTGAGGTAGAAAAAAAAGGCTGCCATGGAAACAGCTTCTTCCTGAGGCTGCGGGGCATGGGTGACTTGTGACGAGACGCGGTTATTCTCCGGTCTAGAACCACAACGCACTGCTGGTGGTACCCTTGAGCCCACGGCTCCTCCTTATCTCTCAGAAGGCATTTGAAACAGGACGAGGGATACAGAATAGTTTCATCAGAGTGGCCCCCTTTGTCTCCACTCAATGTGTTGCTCCCATATTTGCCGCCTTTAAAATAGGCTGCCAAATCAATATTTGCCATGCCCTATCCTGTTTGCCGGGATTCAGGCAGTGTCTTGTTGTATCTTCATACACCCTCATTTGCTTCCCCTGCCTGCCCCGTTGCCTTCTAGCTCACACAGGGTTGCGTATTGATGAGAGATTTGCATAAACTACCTCGACAACTCCACTTGCCACTAAAATGCTAAATGGGACGGATGTTTACCAACGCATCAGCATTGATACTTCACTTGGACCTCTGTAATGGAAGAGACGCTCACACCTTCCTGTGGGTCTGCTCTTTGGAGTGTGACGTGTGTGAGCATGTGTTTGTGCTTGTGTTTGTGCGCACGTGTGTGTTGTTGGAAGCAAGGTGTGTTTTGTCATGTGTTGTCTAGATGACTGATGGGTTTTTCTGGAAAGGGAGACTGAGTTATAAAAAGCGTTTTGGTGTTCCTTCACAGCTGTCAGGAGATGGAGTAATAACTGATCTGCGGACGTCAATAGGGGGTCTGGCGGTTTCTGTGCACGTCAAATAGATGTCGGTTGTTTTGTTTGCACGTCAATAGCGTGCTGGGATTTTTTTGTGCTACAGAGGCCAGGATAAAACTGCTTGTACTGCCTTTGTGTGTTTTTGTGTATTTGTGCGTGCGTGCATACGTGTGTGTGTTTGACTTGTGTTTTGTGTAGGTGTGCACATACAGTTCTGTGTTTATATGTGCCTGTGCGTTTTATATGTGGGTGTGTTTGTGAAGTATGCGTTGTATGTGTGCGTGTGCCCTTGTATGTGTATATATTGTGTGCGGTCGCATACCTGTGTCTGTCGTGTGCTTGCGTGTGCTTGCGTTTGCTTGCGTGTGCGTGCGTGCGTGCGTGCGTGCGTGCGTTGCGTGCGTGCGTGCGTGCGTGCGTGCGTCCGTTTTCTATGCCATTCTTCAAGTGTGTTTAAGCTGTCAAAACGGTTAGGCCAAACATTTTGCTTCCTGGGCGCTGTAAAAATAAAATGACCGGACTGAAATCCGATCTGAAATTCCCATGCAAACCAAAACAGAAGCGGACGCACCAACACACACATAAGGCTGAGGCTCCAGGGCCATTTTCAGTGGTTAACCAGTGTTTTTGTGCAGTATATTTCAACAAACACGTTTATCGATCACATAGGTACGGGCTCATTTGCATCCAATTAGGATGTTATAGTTGATATAAATTCTTGTTGCAACAGAATCGTTCCTGGTCAGTCATCACTAGACAATCAAACTACTATTCTGCCCCCCCATATCCCAGTGAGAACAGATCAACAGATTTCTCTGCCCCATATCGAATCCGCTAGTTATTGCTTTATATATATTTTAGTAGTAAGAAGAAGAGAAAAAAAGCGCATAACAACATTAAGCTTTCACCAGCCTCCCCTTGTACAGAATGTTAACGGGCACTCCCCAGGACGCTGCCTGTGGAGCAACATATACAACCCCAGCATGTCCTACAGCGCTCACTGGCCTACATTCTGCTGCAGATTCCCCCCGTCAGCAGAAGCCGTCCTGGGCCTGGCCGCAGGTTGTTTGTTTCTCCACACTTCATGTCCCAAATCTCCCTTAAAAAATCAACAGTAGTGTACAAGCACAAACACATAAAAGCACATGCACATATACACACACACACACACACACACACACACACACATGCACATGCATAGACATAGACATGCACACCTGTGTACTCACATGCACACACAAACACGCACACAAACACACATGACACGCCTATTTCCTTTTACGTGTGCACAAAGTGATGCCTAATGTATCTCTCTTGTTGGCCCAGGAGCATTGTTGCAACTGAATTACTAATCAAACTGTCAGAATAAACGTGTACGTGTTTGTGTTTGTGCGTGAGGAGGGAGAGAGCGATGGAGAGAGCGAGAGAGAGGGAGGAGGGAGGAGAGCTTTGGGGCTTGAGGAGGGGTCATTCAATTTTAATTTGAAATGGGATTTCTCTCTGACTCTGTCTGCTCAGCAAAACAATAGCACCAGCAAGAAAAAAATCCTTCAACTCAATTAGGCTTCCATGGTCTTTGAAAGATGGCTTAAAGAAAGAGATGGACAAGGGGAAAAAAAAGTATGCAGAAGAACAAGAACGAGCAAAATAGGAAACATGATTCCAATATTTCCCTTTTAACACAAAATCGATTGCATATTAGCTCCCCGGAATTGTGAGTAGTCGTCTGAGTTGAGTCGGCTATTCATCGACTGCAGAAGGCAATAGCCTAGTCAATTATGACGTATTCAATCAGACATCAACCCTGATCCTCTTTACCTCTCTTCTTTCAAACTGGTGTATGGCAGCATATTGACACTGGGGATGTATGGAAAGCATCACCAGAGCCCATTGCTTGTTATAAGGACTCTCAGGTGAGTGAGTCACTGGTAACCGTGATTTGAAAAAGTGTAGGAAGAGCGCATGGTTGAAGTCAGGGAATTAGTTCAAATAGAGGCAGATGTAACAGGCAGATTTACAGTGGAAGAGATAAACCAGGGGAGATGTACCTACACAGAAAACGTCCCACTTACCCACTGCCAGAAGGCATTTTGATGCATCCTTGGACTGTGTAATTGCACATTGGAATTACAATAATTAGCTTCCTATTTGTTCATTCTGAAAGACGATGTTAAGGCTATGCTTTTCTTTAATATTTAACATGCAATTGAAATATTATTTTGACCAGCCTATCCTCTACTGAACGGTTGTCATTATTTTTGTTTGTCACGTGTTGGACGTTATGTTGGATGACTAATGAATTACTCTCTGAGGATCAATAATGGACCCATCAAGTCTGTCAAACAACATAAACCATTGCATATATGTGCATGCATAAGCGTGTGTGTCTTAGTTCGAGTGAGAGCGAGAGCGCG
Source organism: Gadus morhua (assembly GCF_902167405.1). Taxonomy (NCBI): domain Eukaryota; kingdom Metazoa; phylum Chordata; class Actinopteri; order Gadiformes; family Gadidae; genus Gadus; species Gadus morhua. The sequence continues at coordinate 19,071,417 of NC_044056.1, forward strand.
AGAGAGAGAGAGAGAGTGTCCTTGAACCACGCCCTTAAACCAAACCTTGAGTGCTCATGACAAGCTGGCCGGTGGTGATCAGGAGTGCTGTTCAGCATCACATTGGCGTGTGGCGGTGAGTGAGTCGGGCTGAATGAGGGGCCGTCACAGCCGGGAGACAGCTCTATATGAGTGCATGCTGTTTACACAAAGAGGCTTTCTCCAGGCTTGGGTCTCATTCTGCCACGGGTTTGAAGCACCGCGTCCTTATAGCCTGCGGATATCTGCAGGGCTACAAATAGCCTCGCAAAACTGCCAATGCCAATGCCAATCAGGGTCGATTTTTTTTTCCGCGGTGTAAACACAGTTTAATCAACCCTTAGCATTTCATAACCTGCCGGTGACAGATGCCGTGCCTCACCGTGAGAGCCAGAGAGCGTAGCTAACATTCAGCCATTTGCTCCACTCAGGAGGGCTGGAATCACATGACAAGCGCTGCGGAGTGGGAGCGAGGAGAGGAAGTGACACGAGTGTGGAGAAACAGGGGGGGGGGGGGGGGGGGGGGGGGGGGGGGGGGGGGGGGGGGGGGGGGGGGCCGTGGCTCGACGGGGCACGGATAGAAGGCATGGCGGACGCCATGTAGGCCACCGAAGACGAAAGGAGAAACGCCACCGGAAGGATCCGAGGCAACAGGGAGGTCCAATCATATCGGGAAGTCCTGTCCCGCGTGGTGAGAGGGGTGTGGGGGGGGCTGCTCACAGAGAGCAGGCTGGTGTACATCGACAAGAAGTGAAAACAGACGAGAAGAAATATAAACGTAGACGTGAGTGAGTGTGGGCACTGGGGTGTGTGTGTGTGTGTGTGTGTGTGTGTGTGTGTGTGTGTGTGTGTGTGTGTGCCTGTGTGTGTGTGTGTGGTGTGTGTGTGTGTGTGTGCATCGAAACGGAGATTCCAAATACTACACAGAGAGGATATCTTCTGCCGTGCACAAGAGTAGCTGCCAGATAAGTGCCCACTCCGGCTGTCACAACCCACACCAGCAGTGTGGGCCGTAGAGCACATACACACATACACACACACACAAAAGGCACGCATATATATATATATATATATATATATATATATATGAACACATAGGCCTATCAAGCACACACACACTCATGCAAATGCACATCACCACAAATCACACACTGGAAACCTATGTAATGACTCACGCAACCATTTCTGGTTCAGAGAGAGGCTAGATTGAGTTCCCCGTCCAAGTGTATCATTTAGAAATAAGGAAGACTGTGTAATTTTGTTTTTTTTTGGCCAGGATTTGTGTGGTGTGCAAATAGCAGAGCGGCAGAGAAAAGGAAATAATTAAATGGGAGTGAATAGAAAAGAGAGGGGAGGAGTGGGAGGAGGGGAGGAGGAGAGGGAGAGGGAGAGGTGAGGGAGGAGGAGAGAGGGAGGAGGGAGGAGGAGAGATGGGAGAAGGGAGGAGGA